>NC_056750.1:574428754-574606254 GCF_019279795.1 Protopterus annectens | reverse complement strand
AATTAGTTTTTCATTTTTCCAATATAGAAACACTCACATCTCTGACACTTAGCAAAATAAACTAGTGCTTTGACAATTGTATCTATAACCCAATTTTGTAACACCCCATCTTGGTATCACAACCTCACTTCCTTCCATAATAAACCTGCACTGGTTACATTGGTCACATTTTGTCATGCGTCCACCTGACAATACCTTTAGTGGTTTCTCAATAATGGATTTAAAACACATGTACTTTTTGTAAACTACTAAAGGGTTTTGGCCTACTCTGTTCTTGTGTTCCCCATCCACTCTGAAAATATTCCAGTTGTGGTCTGTAATTTTCTTAATCCCTTGAAAATGTAAGCTGTATGGCAGGACTAAAGCATTTTGAAAGTTGCTGGTACTACTGGTAGCGGGTATATTCCCTACCATACCTGTCAACTTGTCAGTGCCTAATAGAGGTATAAAGTGACCCTCTTTTCTCTTCCTCACAACCTCTTGAAATATATTTCTGGGAAATGGTTGGCGTATTGCCTGTTACTTAACATTCCTTTCAGTATTAACCCCTGTTCATAGAATATATTGTCAGAACTGACTTGCCAGTCTCACCATTTGACCTTTGACTTTTGACCTTTTTGGTGTATTGGGTGGTGACTATCAAAATGTAGAAGGGAGTTTGAATATGTTGGTTTCCTAAAAAGGTTTAATTCAACTTTCTCGTCTAATTGATTTTTACTGATACTAACGTCTAAGTAATGTATTCTATCCTTGTCCACTTCCATAGTGAACCTTAAAAAAGTTGTACTGTTGTTTAAATAGTGGAAAAATTCACTCAAAGTTTGTCTATTGCCATTCCAGAAAATTATTATATCATCCAAAAAGTGTCCATATAATGACCAACACCTCGCATATTTAAAATTAAGAACCATTTGCTCCTCCCCTTGTGCCAAAACTGTATTGGTAAATACTGTGACACATACCGCCCCCATTGCTACCCCGGTCTTCTGCAAAAATAGCTGATTTTTGAAAACTATGAATTGTTTCAGCTTCCATCAAGGCAGTGATGGTCAAGATTTTGTTGTGTTCAAACCCTGAATGTTTACATAAAAAGTTATAAAACAATTCCGGAACCTCTGAGTGTGGAATAACAGAAAATAGCTCACAAACGTCGATCATTACAAACAATAAGCGATCTGAATATGCATAATTAGAAACCCTTTTCAAGAACACCCACGAGTCCTTGTATATGTATTTGTGACCTAGTAGAACACCTTTGGTATATGTATCAATGCATTTTGCCAATGGAAAGGTTTTAGATGCCTTTGCATCTACAATTGGCCTTAAGAGAGGCTCACATAAATCCTTGTGTATTTTTGGAATACCAAAAATGGTGGGGGTCCTAGGGTATGTTACTTTGCGGTACTCACACTCTGCCAGGGTAATCCAGTCATTTAACACTAAATCATCTAATGTTATATCAATTCTATTGTACATAATGTTCATTTCGTTGATTGAAACGTCCTCATAAACATCAGTAAACAATATCCCTAATATTCTGTCTATGTACTTATTAGTTTACATAACCACTAGGCCCCCACCTTTGTCTGGTTTCATGATTCCTATGTGTTGGTTGTTACTAATTTCCTTTAATAACCTCTTCTGCTGCAAAGTTAAATTAGGTTGAAAGCAATTATTTCCACTGTTGGACAAATACATTCTTATGTCTTTCTCACACATTTTTTCAAATAAATTCAACAATGGATGCAGTGGTGGATTAAAAATACTTGGACACTTACAACTGTTTACCTCAACCACACCATGGTTGTTGTCCTGAAACAACATACCCAGATTTAATTTTCTGACAAGTAACTTCAGTTGTATTAGGGATTCATCTAAATTTGCTCTTCTAGTGGGCGCAAAGGTACCTTTGTCAAACAAATTTGACCATTCTGTTGGTATATCTGGGTTACTGTAATTGTAAATGTTAAAGTCACCACTTGTGTTAGACACAATTTTGAATCTACATGGTGTTTCTGCAGATAAAACCATGTAACACTTTTCCATTTGTTTGTCAGCAAACCTTATTCTAGCTGAACAGAAGGATCCAGATTAATTTCCTTTTTTTATAATATGAGAAATCATCACAAAACTACATCAGTTCCTTTTATCCATTTGTCAAAAGTTTCACTATACCAGATTCCACTTACCTCTCAACCAAAAAGCAATGCATTTCATTTTGACATCTTTTCTACACAAAAGAAAAATTTATCACTAGAACTCTGGATCCCTACCTTTACAGTTAACTGTTCAATGACATGAGTTTACTTTTAAGGATATGGTGTAAGTATCACAGACCTACACCTTCCCTCCTGCATCTCGGTGAACTGGAGTTTTTCCGTTCTTGTCTGTTTGCCAGTTAATCTAGCTATGCAAAATGTTCTGTTTGTTTCATTCATCTTGAATCACTAGATTTCTTCATAGCTTATTTATTATTTATTTATTCATTCATTCATATATGTTTAGTATAAAAGTATACTAAGGATGAACCTGATTAAGTTCAGGAATGACCCAGGAAAGGGTTTGGGCAATGCTATAAACTGATAACATCAACTGACTAACATAATATATAAAAAGCCAGAAAGTATACTATGACATAGGAAAAAAAAAGAATTAGTAGTTAAATTTACAAACTGAATCAATCTATTTATCAGTTTATCTGTGGCAGTCACATTGTTACTTAAATTAATTAGTGCACTCTGTTATATAAACTGATATAGGAGGAAAGATCACAATAATGAATACAAAGAGTCAGAGGAGAAGTTCACAAATGAGAATAGCAAAACTAGAGCAGCACTTAATGAGCCTCCCATTTATTATTTTATGCAGATAAAAATGTATTTGTATGTTTGTAAATGATAAAAACTGTGATGACTATTATAGTTCTTCAAATACTATGTGGAGAGGATGTATATTTTGATAGGTTTGGAAAATAAAGGCTACTACCAGTGCAGTAAATTTATAAACATAAATGCTTATTATAGCATAAATTGCCAGGACAGTTCATCACTGATATTTGTAGATGACCCTTGATTTTGTGTGTGTGTGTGTATGTGGGAGGGGGTGGTGATTAAACATTTCTCACTTATTTCTCTCTTGGGCTACATTGTCATCTGATATTCTGCAGAGACAAAAGGGTATTATAGTGGAGCTTGGAAAGTAGAAATTTGAGTAGTTCACACAGTGGTGAAAGCCTTCGTATGAGTTACATAATTAAAAAAGGATGAGCCTAGACTGTGACATGTATATGAATATATATTAATGCAGAAAAAGTATTCAGATAAATATATTGGATGTATCATGGAAAATTATGAGACTAATTAGAATTAGGTATGTTTTAGCAAGTCTAATAGTTTCAACACTTAGTACAGATAAAGGTGTGATTGGGGAGGAAACTTAGCTCACAGCACAAATTTCCTAATATGTTGAGGCAAAGTAAACTAATTAAAGCTTCTATAAATGGTGATCTGTCCTGTTTCTCAAGCTGACCAGACCTTAGATGTTGTCACTACTGAGAAAAATGAGACTACACATTGTGGAAGCTAGTTTGGCTTCTCTAGTCCAGCAACTTGCAATTCTACCTGTAAGCTATGTCATACTTCTAGATTACCACCTTGCAAACTTAGTCAAACCTTGTTATTCTGCTTCTGTTTAAAAAGTGAATCAGTGTTTCTTGGCAACACCAACAAATATAATAGAAGTAGCATTTTTTAACAGATGGTTATCTAGATTAATAGCACAGTGTGAGGGGTCCTGAAATGACCTTGCCTTTGAAAAAGCATAGGAAAATTCTCAATAACCAGCATCTCTAAATTGCCAAATGGAATATCAACAGAAAAGTATTTAGTAGTGCTTTGCAACTGATGATGTCAGCAAAAGTAACTACGTCACCGTCATCTCCAGGCAGGTAATAGGGAAAATATAATTAATTGAACTTGGAAAAGCAGAGTGAAGAAGGAAAACATCACAGAAAAAAATGCATGTATGCTTGCATTTAATAATGCAAATTGTAATGTAACTCCTTTGGTACAGTGTTGTAATTTGTAATATATCTGTCATAGGAAATGGTTTAAGTGCTGAAATAGAGACTTTTTTGAATAAGATGGTTACTGACAACGTTAAAACTTTGCTGATGTTAATAATTGCAGCAATGTTGAGTAACTCTGTTCATGTTGCACTTAATAACGTGTGAGATAAGGACTATAGTACTGGTACTGAAAAGATCAGGTTTAGTTACTGTCTGGACTGCTTGTTAAAAGCTTATGTCTCTGAAAAATAGTTGATGGCAGGTAGTTAGAAGTACCCAAAGGATTGCTATTTTTGACACAGAGTGTGGCGTCCCCACTCTGGGCAAGTAATCATAAAGCAGCAGTCCTCACCATTGACTCTGAAGAGGGACACACACACACTTTGAGATTTGATTTTGATACACACACACACACACACACACACACACACACACACACACACACACACACACACACACACACACACACACACACACACACACCTGGAAAAAGCTGGCACAGATTTACTAGCCATGCCCCCTTCTGTTCAGGCTATAAGGTAGTTTCACAGCCAGTAGACCTCACAAAGTCAGATACTCTAAGGTTATTGCATGGGTACCCAATTATACTAAGTGAAATTAATAGTACAAATGGTAATGTTGACCAAACAGCCAGGCTTTCAGGACTGGCCACAGTCATCAATAGATATAAGTACTCTCAAAGGTTGAATAGTCTGTAAATAACTAGCCACAATGACAACTTTAAATATATGTAATAATAAATAATAAAAGAACATGAAAAATACTAAATTTCTATTTACAATAAACACCAGAGTTTCACCCACAGGAAATATTAAAAATAACACAGGTGGACAGATTCACACAGTTACAGAAAAACAATACTTAACTAATCTCACTATATTTTCCTGACTAATCTAAAGAATTATTATTCCCTGGTTACTTACTAGAGCAAGGCACAATGAAGTAGATCCTTCTTTGTCAGGTTACAAAAACAGAGTGCACTGAGACTTCACTGTCACCTAGTATTAAACATTATTTTAGTGATAGATTACAGAATGACATCACATATATCTGATAATCTGACCTCTGGTCCCCATGCAACCTCCCCATTGATAGAAACTGCCAGGATTTAGCTTGTTAACAATGCACACACATAGAACCTTGCTAAGATCTGCTGCAGCTCCTGGAAGTCATAAAAGAAGTTCAAATCTCCACCTTTCCAGAGTAACAATTAGTTCACTCCAGTGACTATGCAGAAAGCTCCCTATTACAGACTTTTTCTCTGGCTGCATTGAAAATTGTGAGATAACATCTTTATGGCCTAGACCCAATAATTTAATTTCTTACTATTTTCCAAATTCAGGTGGAGTGAGATTAACCTCTTCTCATTCAGTATCCTTTATTAAAACATATACATTTAAACAGTTAAAATAATACATGTATATTTCTTTTTCTATCCAGCAGGGTACACTGTTGGTACATTTTTAACAAAAGCAGCTTTACAAATATGTTTTTCATATATATTCATATGTGTATGTATATATATATATATATATATATATATATATATATATATATATATATATATACACACACACACACACACACGTATATATATATATATATATATATATATATATATATATATATATATATATATATATACACACACACACACACACATATATATATATATATATATATATATATATACACACACACACACACACACACACACACACACACACACATATATATATATATATATATATATATATATATATATGTATACACACACATATATATATATATATATATATATATATATATATAAACATTCATTTCATCAACATTTTTTTTACTTCAAATTGTGACAAGTTAATATAGCTGCTCAAAAATCAGCTGACTGACCTGAATCAGCTTTTCTGAGTGAGACTACAGTATAACAGAGTTTGGGAAATGTGCCTTTTCCCCACTGTAGGGCAATCAAGGAGTTCATATGTATAAGTAGCAAGGGGTATGAGAATGCAGGTGGGCATTCTCCTTGCAAAAAACATCTGGGGGAGGATGATGATGTTTTTAATTTTGAACTTTAGAAGTTCAATAAGTAGAGCTTCAATTTTAGATATTTTGGTATATGTTACAGTGACATTTTTTTGAGGAAGATGTCTGTTTTTTCAGTGTACCCACAGCTGACCATTGGCTCACTGCCAGGTCCTTTACTTATCTCCTGGGTCAACCAGACAAGTCATAGCCTCCTCAGGTCTCAGTCTAACCTAGATCTTGGGGAAGTGAGGACACTAAAGAACCTGGTGCAGCATCATATGCTATGGAATATTTTTTTTTTTGCCCAAACTTCCTCACAGCTTTTGCATACCTGTAGCATTCAAAGATAGATGTGCAGTGGGGAGTGCTATCACATCTTCCCACCTCCAAACCCTCAAGCAATGCCTCTGCCCTGCCTCCCTTACAAAACACTTCTCCCTGTGCATCTCTAGCCTCTACATTGACATACGTCCAAGTGCACACTCTCACTCAGGACTTGAATTGTCATTCCTGTCATACCATTGCCATAGAGTCCTGAGCTGCTAATCAAATTCCAGACACAGTCAGGGCTCTGTCTCTCTTCACAGCCATGCTGGCACATGTTTCAGTGACATATATTCAGGCAAATAAGATTATGTAATATTTATTATAAAATGATGAAAATTAATTATGATTCATTCTTCTATTAAATACCAGAAAAAATCTTGTGGTAAGACAATAGGAGAAATATGGTGGTGAAAAGAGAGCACAAATTGTTAGAAATGCTGAAAGAAAGCTTACGCTCCCCATCTCTGCATAAGTGAATGGATTACAGATAGTAACAGATGACTTATATTGAGTGCTTTTTGTATTGTATTAATAAGCAAAGGTTCTTCTCAATGGACAAATTGTAGTATTTACTTGAGCAAGTATGATAAGTGATCCTGTGGGTATGTGTCAGCTTTAAATAAGATCTTTTAGGAAGGAGCAGAATTGTGTATTGGTATCTATATATTTCAGTTTTATGTACAGGGATTCTATATATTTCAGTTTTATGTACAGGGATTCCCAATTTTGAATATAAAGGTAAGAATGAAATAAAAAGAATAAAGCATTATCTTTTTCTTTTTTTCCTCTGCCTTGGGGAAATATGCAAAAACCCAATGAAAGAATTTAAAAGTGGTGCTATGTTTTTATACAGGAGTCTTGGAACATAGGAACAGGATTATGAAGTGATGACTAGGGCCATAAGATGTCTACATAAAAACACCTTTAAGAAGACACACTTAAAAGTTCTTGCCACCCTATCTGTGGAACTTCAGAATGACATCAGTGCATTGATTTCACCAGATAAAATGGATAGTATGTTGAAAATGGTAAGTATGAAAAACATTGCAGAATGATCTGAGAGAAATGCATGTTGATAAGCATCAACAAGCCTGAAAATTTCTAGAATTAAATAGTGCACCATGCTAGGTAATGTTCTTAATTTAATTTTAAATAAAAAATATCTTAAATGCATTTCGAATATCATTCTTATTTTGTTTCCCTATATTAATATGAATTTGCTAGGTGCATAGACACCATACATTTAGAAAAGGTACTGAAGTTTATACCTTTTGCAATCAGTCATACAGATAATGCACAAAAAAGATGCAGATTAAAAGTTTTCTTCATAACAGAAAGCAAATTCTCTATTTTCAGAACTGCCTTTGAAGTTCACAGAGTGTATGTTTCCAATTATGTATTTTCCTTCATCTAGGAATATGTAATTTACTGCTTATGGAATTTCCTAATGTTAGACATATGTTGTAAAATGAACTGAAACATTGTGCCCTACTGTAAGACACTGAGCTAAAACCCTTTGGAGTTTGCAGAGCAAATCAACTGGGAAAACATAAGAAAATGGCAAAAAGATGGGTTTAACTTCCTGTTTGTTGTCTGCGTATAGTTTATATGCATGTATGTTTATATGACTGTGATGCACAGCAGATTATTATAAGGCAAAATAGCTGATATAAGGAGAGACAATATGTGAAACATATTAGATAAACTGAAGTGTGACTGCAGTATTCACTTATTTTTGCAAACACACTTAAAATATTGCCTTTTTGGGTAGGGTATTCAAGTTATGCACATTAACCTTTTTTTAGGAAGAAGGGTAAACAGTGTAAAATGTACTTCCACTTGAATATTTGTGGAACAACCCTATGAATCTCCCCTTGCCCCATTCTACAGTTATAGGAGCAAGGGAATAATATGATTTCACTGTGCTCCTCCACTAATGGAAACTTGTTTTCCAGCTGTTCCTGAGTTCAAACATGTGGTATAAATCAAAAATACTGATTAGGTTTCAGGACCTCGATTAATTTTAAGTGTCAGCATTTTTTATTTTGAAAAGGAAATATACTATTATGATTTTAAAGACAAATCTGAGAAAAAGACTTTCAGCACTTTTTATTCCTAGTAAAATGAAATATTAATGTTTTCAATATAAACTGGTTTCAGAAATTCAACACAAGAGCTAAGCTACCCAGACTACAGAAAACATATGTATAAAAAAGAAAAACACCAAATTCAGCCTGTCTTTAGGAAATAATCTTGACCAAATGAGCAAAATATTGTAATGCATTTTATATGCAGTATTTTTTGTTACATTTCTTCAAAGCTTTACATCATAAGACCAGCATGTTTTCAGTGAGTAGATGGTTGTGATGCTTGTATAAGGCATAGTGCTAAAGTTTTTTTTTTTTTTTTACAGGGAGAGGTTTTCTGAAGAAGTGTTGCATGATTATATATTAACAGCCTGTAACATCCTGTATGAAGTGAGAGATAGGCTATTTATTTGGTATTCTACAATGCTTGTTAAAAGAAAGATATGACCTGGATAAATAATTTGAGTATTTTAGCAATTTATATGAGACAACATGCAGATAAAAAAATGATATGTTTCAGAATAACAGTGTGGTATAATTGCAAAGTTATTTCCAAAGGAATAGTTAGCAAACAGCAGATTTTGATGATATTAGCCTTGTAAGCTTTAAAACTCATGTTTCTACCCACCAGTGACTTGTCATAATTATTCTCCTCAGGTTGGAGTCGGGCTAATTAATGCTCTGCATCTTTCATGTCAATAAGCGTACAAAGTAACATAGATACAGGTGATGCGGTCTAACTTCCTTATGATTTATACTCCAACTAATGTTTTGAAGGCAAGGTTGGACCACTTGACATTCTACTCAGTTCAGTTAGCTCATTAGTATTATAGGAATATGCCCATATATAACATGTTAGTTTGAATAACTAGATATATATAAGTTCATATGTTCTTACTAAGCTATTGGTCTGTGAGGATCTCAAGAAGCCTAGCCTTACATACCCATGGTACTTTTTTAGCCCTTATATTTTGTAAATGAATAAGCCAGAGTTGGGCAGAAAAAGGATTTATTGGGATATTTACTTCTTGCCCCTTTCCGTGAGGGACACGAGTGGTAAAACATGGGTGAATTTTCAGTTTTCCATCCAGTTATCCAAACTATGTTTGAAAGGAGTGTGACAACTACTTTGCTTTATGGAGTTTTTTGCTTTATTTGACGTGGAAGATGGTTCCATAAAAGTGGTATTCTCTGTGTGTCTGTTTATGTTGCAAAAGAAATGTAGATGCCTTCACTGGGTGCTTATGCTACCACTGGAGTTATAAATGTGAATGGGTATGACAAGATAAGCACTGTTGAGGCTCTATATGCAAGGCAGAGGTTATCTTTTAGTAGCTTGTATGTTACTGTGAAGAGGGACAAGGCCCTGTGATGGTATGCATAGGTTACATGATTTAGGTCTTTCATTTTTTTTTTTTTTTTTTTATTTACATTTGTTTTCCAGGATAGTCCACTGGGCCTAGTAGTGACCATTTTCAGTGGACGCCTGGAGAGAAAAGCTCCACATATTGCATATACATTGATGAGATAAAGTTACATAATGACTGTTATCAGATTCAAGTTACTAGTAAGCAACCTTGTACAAAATACAAAAATAACAGTGATTTACATCCAGGTACAATATATACGAGATTTTAACCACCAAGCTCCAATTAAATGCTAATAAATTCATATACATTATTTGTGCATATATCCCCCCAGGAAATAACATTAACACTCTTGAAAATACCCTTAGCTGGCTCTCACTGACCCTCCCACAGGACACCATACTCCTTGGTGATTTTAGTATTGACTGGAATGGGTGTACCACTCCCAAACCTACTACTCATATAAACCTATTTGGCTTTCACCAAACCATGTCATTCCCAACCAGGACCCACAAACCTAGCAAGAAAAAACTACCTTAGACTGGATACTAGTTAACAGCAACCCCCTCAAGTACAAAACCGGAATACTTCCCGATGAAATTAGGGACCATTCCCTGACCTTCATAACTATAAAAAAGACCACCATTCCCAATGAAACAATATTTAGAACAACCCGTAACAAAAAAAATTTCAACCCAGTGAACTTCCAAGCAAAGCTCAAAGCATACAGCTGGTCACCCCTAAAATGCCTGCCACTTGATGAAGCAGTCTCCTTCTTTAACAACAAATTCCTGCAAATCCTTGATAACCATGCTCCCTCACGTACTGTCAGAACAAAAAATAAACCTGCTCCCTGGCTCTCCAATGAGACTAGGCACAGCATTAAACTAAGAAATAAAATCTGGTCTAAATGAAGGAAATCAAAAAACCCAATAGATCACCTAAACTTTAGACAGCTTCGAAATTCCACAAAAAGAGCTATAGTCCTTGACAAAAAAACTACTACCACAAACTCCAACAATCCCAGCAGGAAAGCCCACAAAAGTTCTGGTCAGGAATAAACAAACTGCTGCATCCAGGTCACTCCAAAACCCCTGCGCCCTCTAACCTAACTCAAAGCCCTCCAAACTTAATTGCTGACACCTTTAACAAAATTTTCTCTGAAACTGTCCAATCCCTAGCTAAGACCTTACCACCTGCCACCACCTCTGAATCTCCTCCACTAACCAATCTACCCCAAACTTTTCATCTCCAACCCATTGCCGCATCCCTCATTCACACTCTACTTCTTAAACTAAAACCATGTACACCAGCAGCTGATCTCCTCCCAGCTGAATACCTGCAAATTGCAGCAGGTGTACTAGCCTACCCAATCTCCATCCTAATAAATAGATCCATTACTGAATCCTACATCCCATCTCTCTGGAAGATCTCACATATCATCCCCTTGCATAAGGGAGGAAACTCAAATGAACTTCCAAACCTCCGCCCTATAGCCCTTCTCTCACCCCTAGCAAAAGTTATGGAGAGATGTATTCACCGTCAACTACTACATCACCTCATTGAAAATAACCTACTAGTGGACTGCCAACACAGTTTTAGGCCTTTCCACAGCACTACTACAGCACTCCTATCCTTTACTGACTGCATTAATAAAAATAGAAATAATAACCTGCTCTCTTCAGCCCTCTTTATTGACCTCTCCAAGGCCTTTGATATGGTGAACCACCAATTGCTATCAAATATTCTCAAATCTCTTTCATTTGATACTCAAGCAGTTAAATGGTTTCATTCATACCTTGAAAACAGACAACAAGCAGTGTGCTGGGAGAACAACTTTTCCTCCCAGATCCCAATCACTCTTGGAGTCCCACAAGGATCTATTTTGGGTCCACTCCTCTTTAGCATTTTCATTAATGATCTAAAAACCTCCCTGCCCCAAACCACCTGCATCCAATATGCTGATGATTCAACTCTAATCTGTCATGCTTCCTCTCCAACTGAACTCCAAAACAGGACACAAACTGTATTCACCTTAGTGGAAACATGATTCCACCAATGGTGTCTCCTCTTGAACCCAAAAAAAACAAAACTACTAGTGTTTACACCTACACATAAGACTCCACCACTCAATCTCTTACTTACCTCTAATAACAGTACAGTCATCACTCCCGACACTTCCACTAAACTCCTAGGTGTAACTATACATAATAACCTCAACTTTGACACACACATTAACCTAACTATTAAATCTGTAAATAGAAAACTTGGTTTCCTTTATAAAATCAAACCATTTCTCACAGCCTCTGCCAAGATTACTATTGCTCAAACTCACCTAATGTCAATCCTCCTTTATGCCTCTCCCATATATACAAACTTAACCAAAAGCAATTTAAATAAACTGGCTACTTCTTACAACAACATAGCCAGATTTGCCACAGGTACCCCATTCAGAACCCACCACTGTCAAAATCTGAAACTACTAGGATGGCTGGAAATACAAAATCAACTACTCTACCAGCAACTCACCTTTATCCACAAAATCTTACACCATCCCACTAATACCCCTATACTCAGTAACCTCCTCAATCCTTATCAAAACTTTCTAACGCTTCATTCCACTAATAGATTACAAGTAGCCACCTTAAAATCTAAAAACAAATCAGGGGACTGTCTGTTTTCTAACGCTGTTGGTAAAACATGGAACAAACTCCCAACTGAACTAACTTCAACCACATCCACCCACCTTTTCAGGACCCAATTAAAAATGTTCTTAAAATCCAAATGGCTTTGCCCGTGCACCAAGCCTGACTGATACTATCTTCCCTTCCCTTTAGCTTTTTTGACACCAATTCTTCTTCTACTACCTTTCTGTGGCTCTCTCTTCTAAAATTCTAAATACTTTGTTCTCTTCATTCCCTTCATTACTGTGTCAGTTTTCTTACACAACGTAATAACTAACTAATGCTTATACTTATCTATGATAAATGCTGCACCAAATGACTGAAACAATAATCTTCAGAATGTTACCCTATCCTGCTTATTCCTGCTGAAATAACAAGCTCTACATGAATGCATAGTTATCAAATTGTTTTGAATGTATAGTTATCTAACATCATAGTGATACCCTAATTTGCTTACTGCTGCTTAAAATCAATTTGTACATGAATGTATAATTATCTAATAGTATTGTGATTGTTTAGGTATCTTTCTGCATTTTGTATTAACTGTATCTTTCTCGGAGCTTTTCTCCTCGGGCCTCTATTGAAAACAGACATATATCCAATTAGACTAGCCTGGTCAACAAATCTAAAATAAATAAATAAATAAATGTTAATATACAATCAGAATTAGGCTTTCTTTCTGTAAATTTCATCTTGTAGCTGAGGATATATAAAACTGAGAGGGAAAAGAGTTAAATTAAGAGAGGATAGATAGATATTTCAAAGTATTAAAGTTGTTAGTAGAGGTTTCTAGTTTCATGTAATGCTGGAAGAATTATTTGAGCAAGTACAGAACCATAGTTTGGAGAGGTATTCTTGCAGAGACTTCTTGAAAATGGTGTGGTCAGAAGTGGTTCTGATTGTGGTGGGTAAGGAATTCCACACCTTGGCTATAGCAACAGAGTAAAGAACTCAGCCAGATGTAAGGTTGGGTAATTCTGCCTTTAGAAGACATTTATTTTCTGATCTGAGGTATATAGTGGGATTGTAGGGGGACATTAGTGAGGCTACGGATGGACAATCTTCTGGTTTAGTTATGATTTTATATGCAGTGGTGAGTTGTAGGTAAGTTAGGAAGCTCGGTAATTTGACCCAGTTGAGTTTTTGATGGGATATACAGTGATGGGAGGTATGTGTAGCATTGTTGGTAAACTTTGCTACTTTATTGTAACAAAATTCAAGTTTGTTTTTTGAGAGAGTTGACTGCCTGTGAGATGGTAAAAGAAAGGAAGATGCTAGTTTTTTTTTTTATTTGGCTGAGTGGTTGAGGTAAGTTATGTGTCTGTAAAGCAGATCTAACTTGGTGAGTCTTTCTGATGTTGTTTAGATATGGTGGTCAAAGGAGAGATTTTCATCTATAGTAACTCCAAGGAGTTTAGTGTGGGGCACTACTTGTAACAGTGCTGTTCTGAGACTAAATCATACCTCTCAACCTCTTAGCACAAAAAAATCTGGACAAAGTCTGACAGAATGGAGGGACAAAGGGTCAAAAATAGGGACAGAGTTTAAATATTGCTCTTACAAACTTAGAAAGTTGTTAAAATAAGAGGATTTGTCTTAGCATGCATTTTTATGAAGGATATGAAGTCTGAAACACAAATGTATATCATTATTTAGTGACTTCAATCCTCAGATCATCCCAGTGATTTGCTGAAAAATCACAAATTTTATGAGGAACAGATCAAAAATTTAAGGCGAAAATCTGTACAGCTGAGAGGTATGGACTTGTTTATGGGGGTGAATCTTTTGGGGCGACTAGAAGGAGTTTGGATTTGTTAGCATTTAGACCTAGGTGATTGTTGTTCATCCATGTTTCTGTGAACGAGAAGGTGATTTGAGTTAGTTTTTGGAGTTCACTGGTGGAGTAGGCAGAACAGATGATGGTAGAATCATCTGCATATTGAATAACCAAGGTTTGGGACAGGGAAGAGTGGAAGTCCTTAAAAAATATTCTGAAAAGGAGGGGCCCAGGTATAGAGCCTTGTGGAACTCCTGTTGATATTGGGAGATAAGATGAGAAGTACTAGTCCCATTTTGTTGCTTGTTGTCTATATGTAAGGTAGTTAGAGAACCAACTAAGGTAGGGATAAGATTCCTAGGTTAGATAGTTTAGTGAGTAGTGGGGGGTGTGAGATGGTATCAAATGCCTTTGATAGGTCGAGGAATAAAGAGGACACAATTTTCCTTGTGTCTCTTGCATGGTTTACAGTGTCCAAGAATGATATAAGGGCAGTGGTGGTACTGTGTCCAGGTCTGAAACCTTGTTGGGTGCTGGACAAGATTTTAATGTATAGAAGGTGCTTCAGGAGTTGATTCTGTACACATTTTACTAGAATTTTGTATAGAGGGGAAAGGATTGCTATGGGTCGAAAACTGGTGAAATCTATGTTTTGGTCGTCTTTATGTAGTGGGAGAATATAAGCTTTTTTTCCAGATAGTGGGTACTTGCTATTCTTGGAGAGATCTATCGATAAGTATGTTAACTAGATAACCTATATACTTTGCTGACATCTGTAGTTATGTTGGGGTAGGTTATTAGGCGCATTAGTACATGGTTTGAGTTTAAGGAGTAGTTTCAAGATAGTTGAGGTAGGGATGGGGGAGAAGGTGAAGTATGATGTGGAGTTTATATTTGGGAAATGTGCTGTGATATTTATTTGAGGGAAATTTCCTGTAAATTTAGCAATGGAGTCTGTAAAATGTGAGTTAAATATTGTGGCAATTTCTATGGGGGACTTTTCTGGGTCAGGACAGGGGTTGTTACTGGATCCTGGGTTAAGCAGAGTTGAGATTGTATTCCAGAATTTCTTAGAGTTTTGTTTATGGCCTTTTTTGTTAGGTAGATAGAATTGCTTTTTGTCTTCTACTACTGCACATTTTTCTTGCCTACAAAGTTGATTGAATTGTAGGAGTTATTGGGGGTCTTTGTTTTTTGCCAAAGCTTCCAACATTTGTTACTTTTAGATATCGGTTGTTTTGGGGGATGAGTAAGCCAGGTAGCGTTGTTATTTTTAATTCTTTTTTTGCCGTATGGGGCTAGATTATTTAGGATATCTAGGAAGCTTGAATTAAAGAATTCAACAGCTTCATCTAGTGGGAGAACATTGAGAATGCTCCAGTTTACTTGTGCCAGGGTATCATTTAGAGTTGTTTGGCCAAAACTGAAGATGTTTCTAGTTAGTCTGTACTAGTGTTGGCTGGAGGCTAGGGTGGATTTACGTATTATGTATGCTGGGAGGTAATCACATGGTTTGAGGTAGAGGCCCTACTGAAGCTACTTTGTTTGGGTTTGAGACTAGTATCCAGTCTATGATGGAACCACTAGTTGTTTTATTGAGTCTAGTTACTTCATTGATAAGCTGTGTATAATTAAATAGATTTATATTTATTGAGGGTTGATTTTTTTGTGACTTCTGTCCAATCTATGTTGACATAATTGTCTCACTATTAAAGGTTTTTGAAGTCCAGGCAATAATTTGTTCTAGGGTAGGTATATTGTTGCCTGGTGGGATATAGATTCCAATGATGCAGAGCTTTTGGCTGGTATTCAGTTGTAGGAAAGCTACAGCAATTTTGGCAGATGTGATCTGTGGGGTGGGGTTGGTGTATGGTGCTAATGTGAAAAGACTTGGGTAAATAGTATGGTGCTAATGTGAAATGACTTGGGTAAATTAATGCAATACCTCCACCTTTTTTACAGAGTCTGTTGTATCTTAAGCAGGAGTAGCCAGGTGGTAGAAATTCTGTGTTTTTTATATATGGTTTAAGCCAGTTTTCTGTGGTTGCTATTATATCTGGCCTACTGTGTGAAATCCAGGCATGGAAGTTTGAAATTTTATTCCTGATACTTTGCAGGTTAATGGTTGCTATGGTGAGAGATTTATTGGTTTGTTGGGTTGTGGGATTTAGGATTGGTCTGGGGTTGGGGTGGATGTTCCCACATAGGGGAAGTTTTGCTTTATTGAGAGGTAGGTTTGTGGTTAGTTTTATTTTAAGTATGGCATGTTTATATAGAGTTGTTAGGCTAAGTTAAGTATTTGTTTAGTTACTAGTTTAAATCTGGTAGCAGAGTGGTTGTATAATGCAATAAGCCCTAGGTGAATTAGGTGGTAGAAGGGTGTAGGTGGCCTTATGGTTGAGGTAATAGGTAAATGTTTTAAATTTTGGTGTATTGTGTGGATGACAGTTAAGTGCAGAAAGGTAAGGAAAGCAAGGAAGACTGGGAGGAGCAATGGTGCTGAGTGTGTTTTATTATATAGCTTG
This sequence comes from Protopterus annectens, assembly GCF_019279795.1. Taxonomy (NCBI): domain Eukaryota; kingdom Metazoa; phylum Chordata; order Ceratodontiformes; family Protopteridae; genus Protopterus; species Protopterus annectens. The sequence continues at coordinate 574,589,375 of NC_056750.1, read as the reverse complement.
TTTACATTTGGATTTTACCACAGGAGTTTATTCTTATAACTGGCAGTGACAGATGCATCTCTGCAGCTGTTTATATGTGAATAGAATATGGCAGTAAAGGGTTCCACATAAGCATTAAGATCATCAGGTTAGAAGGGGATTCTAGAGTTAGTTAGCACTCAGTTTTAGTAGTTTAGCCATAGCATAATCTTAGAATACTGAGGTAATGGAAGAACTATTTTTTCATATATTTTTTTATGTGGAAACGTCACTGTAGATCATACTTGACCTTACTCAAGCATGCAATGGCGGTTTCATTAAGAGCACACATCACAAGAAATGTTATTAAGTTAAACTGTGAGTGCACAAGATGGCAGTTATCTGGTGAGTCAGTCCACATGCTGTTCTAACCATGCCACAGCAGTATGAGCACAGAATTTCATAATTTCCCAATATTATATTAATGATATTAATACAATAGTTTGGAGGGACAGGTATATCTCACAGAGGATACCACTACTCTGGAACAGACTTCCCATCCACATAAAACAAAGTTCATCTCTGTCCATATTCAAGTGTAACTTAGATCTGTTGAAATAGAATATTTACCCCAGGACTGCCCCCTGTACTAATAATGGACAGAGGCAGATCATAAATGTTTTTTTGCCGTGCATGGGTCCCCTCAAATTATCTATGGTATGTTCCCAGTTATTCCCATTAAGGGGTATTAAATAATTATTGACCATGGGATGGGAAAGGCCAACATTTCATCAAATGAGATGGTTATTTTGAGCACAAAAAGGGAATTTTGCTAGACTTACAATAGCCCTCAAGGGCAGTTAGCCTTGTGCTTACCTATGAACCTATAAAGATGTTATTTGTGCTCTGATGATATCTATTTCTAAGATATTTGAGCTACCTTATTGGGAATTTAACTGAGCAGATGTTCTCCTGCATATCCTTAAAAAGCCATTTTTATAAGGGATGTTAGTGTATAATTATTAAAGCTGAGGCCAAATAATTTGTTGCTTTTTTCTTTGAATTGGAAATAGGCATCGCAAATTACGTTTTTTGATCAGGAATGTCAGAAACAAAAGGGCAACCACAATTGCTGAAATTCATAAAAGTGAAAATAATGGACCCACTGATGTTTTCAGTGCACTCTCTTAATGAGAATTTGTTAAAAAGGAAATAGTCTCAGAACACTCACAGAAAGCATATACTATGAATGTTCCCACAGAAAAAGATAATAATCTAGTATACAATAGTGAGAGTTATATTAGTTTTGATTTACAATCATTGAGTACTGATGACATTTCTACCTTATTTAATAATTACCTTACAGCAAGACATTATCTGCTTTGGCTCTTGGCTGTGGTGCTTTAGGTGTGTAGTCTGCATGCCCTGTTGGGTTTTGTTCATTTATTTTCCAGGTACTCTCATTTCCTCTCTCATCCCAAAGACATTTGGTAGCTGGACTGATGACTCTAAATTGTCCTTAGGTGTGTATGCATGTGTGTGCGGTTTGTGTGTCCAGGTGTGTGCGGTTTGTGTGTCCATGTGTGTGAGGTTTGTGTGTCCATGTGTGTGCGGTTTGTGTGTCCAGGTGTGTGAGGTTTGTGTGTCCATGTGTGTGCGGTTTGTGTGTCCAGGTGTGTGAGGATTGTGTGTCCATGTGTGTGCGGTTTGTGTGTCCAGGTGTGTGAGGTTTGTGTGTCCATGTGTGTGAGGTTTGTGTGTCCATGTGTGTGCGGTTTGTGTGTCCAGGTGTGTGAGGTTTGTGTGTCCATGTGTGTGCGGTTTGTGTGTCCAGGTGTGTGAGGTTTGTGTGTCCATGTGTGTGCGGTTTATGTGTCCAGGTGTGTGAGGTTTGTGTGTCCATGTGTGTGAGGTTTGTGTATCCATGTGTGTGAGGTTTGTGTATCCATGTGTGTGCGGTTTGTGTGTCCAGGTGTGTGCGGTTTGTGTGTCCAGGTGTGTGAGGTTTGTGTGTAAGAGATGGAAGAAAAGACTGGTCAGATACTTCTGGTCCCTACTTTTCCAATAAACACTATTAATGCCCGTGGCTGCTCCCAGACTAATTATAAGAGTTATATCCAACCTGACAGCAGTGTGCGAAAGTACATATAGCTGCTCATGAACTAACTGCACTAAAACAAGAACATTTTATGTATAATGATTTGCAACCTTCAAAATAAAGTCATGCAACTGAAAAATGAATTAACTACCTTCAAACACATCATTTTCATCTAGAATATCTGCACAAGAAGATAATTTCTTGTGAATTCATGATCCTGAAGTTAAATTTTGTAAGTGGGTAAAGGAACTGCTTATGGCAGTGACCATTTTAGTGGAAATTAAACTGTTTATAGAATAAAATCAATCAATATTCAAAGTTTGGGGATAGAATATATCCATAAGAAAATTAACCAAGCAGATAATGTTGTATTTACTCAACTGGAAGGCCAGACGTCGGCTCTGTCCTCATATGTTATTTAACGTAAGTTGAAGACAAAAATGTTTTGTGTAATATTGTCAACGTTATTTCTTGTTCAGTGTTTGCTTCTGTGTGGTTATTAAACTGTTTGTGACAACATTCCTGGATCCAAGGTGCTTTTTTGTGGTTACTAGTGAAATTGTTGAGTACAGCTGAAAATTTTAAAGTGTGTCTGGCAGTAAATAGTTAGATACTATTTCCTGGAAGAGCTTCGAGAAAATTGGCTATAATTTACCAGAAGTGAGGCAAATGAAAATGAAATGGTGCTGGGCATTCATAAACTAATTCAAAAAGATGTTTGATTTAAAATAACTTATCCTGCACCTTTGACCTGTACATGCAATGTAAATACTTACAAGCCAAGCAATCATAAGCAACTGTCAAAAATTCATGGCAGGCTACTCAGTTGACCACTGCTGGTATTTTCTTGACTACCTCACTGGTCTATGCCTTACTGAACCAGAATGGATGTATTAAGTCAGATGTGTTATTTGCAACTATACACAGAATGGCTATATTAACCTGACCAATCATTTCTAACTGTAGGTAGTGCAGATTGGATTTATTAACTCTGACCAATCATTTGTAACTGTAGGTAGTACAGATTGGATTTAATAACTCTGACCAATCATTTGTAACTGTAGGTAGTACAGATTGGATTTATTAACTCTGACCAGTCATTTGTAACTGTAGGTAGTACAGATTGGATTTATTAACTCTGACCCATCATTTGTAACTGTAGGTAGTATAGAATGGCTATAGTAACCTGACCAATCATTTCTAACTGCAGGTAGTGCGGATTGGATTTATTAACTCTGACCAGTCATTTCTAACTGTAGGTAGTACAGAATGGCTATATTAACCTGACCAATCATTTCTAACTGCAGGTAGTGCAGATTGGATTTATTAACTCTGACCAGTCATTCGTAACTGTAGGTAGCACAGATTGGATTTATTAACTCTGACCAGTCATTTGTAACTGTAGGTAGTACAGATTGGATTTATTAACTCTGACCAATCATGTTTAACTGTAGGTAGTACAGATTGGATTTATTAACTCTGACCAATCGTGTAACTGTAGGTAGTACAGATTGGATTTATTAACTCTGACCAGTCATTTCTTACTGTAGGTAGTACAGATTGGATTTATTAACTCTGACCAGTCATTTGTAACTGTAGGTAGTACAGATTGGATTTATTAACTCTGACCAGTCATTTGTAACTGTAGGTAGTACAGATTGGATTTATTAACTCTGACCAGTCATTTGTAACTGTAGGTAGTACAGATTGGATTTATTAATTCTGACCAGTCATTTGTAACTGTAGGTAGTACAGATTGGATTTATTAACTCTGACCAGTCATTTGTAACTGTAGGTAGTACAGATTGGATTTATTAACTCTGACCAGTCATTTGTAACTGTAGGTAGTACAGATTGGATTTATTAACTCTGACCAGTCATTTGTAACTGTAGGTAGTACCCATCTAAATTTTTATTACAAAACAGATATGGAATGGAGTTATGCACAAGGCAGAAGTCAATAAGAATAATATTCACATTTATTCTCATTACAAAGTGAATTAAAAGTTATCTTCACTTCCTAGAAAACATTATTTCAATAATACTTGGTACAATACAGGTTAAACTTGCCAACTCTTGATCAGGCACACTTGAATGTTATTTTTGCTGCTATCAAGTATGTTTTCTTGCTAGGAAACCTCTGTTATCAATGGTTATATAGGGGACATGTCCTTGACCAATTGGTTCTTTTATACAGAATCTTAGTATTTCAGGAATTACAGAACATGTCAAATGCAGGCATGTGCTACCGATACTTGTCTTGCCAGATTTACATTAAATGTAACATTCCTCATATGGCACCCAGACTTCAGTCTTTACTAGATGGTAATTGTTTCATTATACAGCATAATGATAAGACAAACAAATGGCAGTATATTAGCATTTTCAACAAACTCAATTGGGTGCTAAATATTCACTAAGAATATGGAATGTGTAAATGATTTCATTAGTGTTTTCATTAGGCTTCATTACATGACTGTGATGATAACTATTATATACCTAGAGCAATAACATATTTCATTCCTCTAAATGAGGGGTTGACTAGAAGTAGTATTAGGTAATAAAGCAATTAAAATGTTTCCTTATGAGATTCACCTTTACCTAGTTCCCATGTTCAAACCTGAGTTGACTGCTGCATTGAGAAACAGTATATTAATCATTGTCATGGGGTGGAGGAGGAGGTGGTGGGAGGGATCCAGCTTACCTCCCCATTTAAATAAGTTCCACCTCTGTCATAATTGTTTTTGCTTTTATACATCATCTTTAGATAAATATGTGTGTTTTGTGTTTGAAATGGTACTATGTGAGGCATGTAAGTCACTTTGCCCATTCCTTATCCTATAGCATTTTCACTTTGCTCTAATATATTTTTAGTGTTTTAAAGTTATGTGGCATACTTGTTCCTTGATGTAGGTTATAGTGCTTGACAAATTATGTTTCAAGGAAAACATGATTACATACCTCTTATCTGTTTCAGTTGGATGTCTGTAGTGATAACCCTTTTTAAAGCCACTTCTGAATTTTTATACATGTGCAAGCTTCAAAAAGTCTTACCATGACAAAGAAGCATCATATTGGAAAGTTTCCACAATGTTATAAGTCTTTCAGATTCATAAATCAATCTCCCACAGTGGTTTTCCTCTTATGATTTTATGGGGGCTTCATCAGGGGAGGTGGTTCGATAGGTGAAGCCACATACAAATGCTAAAGTTCAAGGGAGTGGCTAATGCTAATTAGCCATGTGTTGTCACTTGGAAATGTTTGTGGAGTCCACTTTACTTGGCTGAATGATTCCCAAGAAAGATTTTACTCTAGGAGTGAAAAGTGAATGCTGTCTATTGGTGGTGGTCACCTATTCACTCCTATTGCAATACAAATGATTCAGGTAAATACATTGAAGCCATGAGGTGGGGGATATGTAATTGTGTGCATGTGTGTGAACATAAATATGCAATAACATGTCTAAGTGTCTGTAAATGAATGTATGGGAATGACTGAGACTGCAGGAATATGTGTGTTTGTCCATGTGTGTGTGTGTGTGTGTGTGTGTGTGTGTGTGTGTGTGTGTGTGTGTGTGTGTGTGTGTGTGTGTGTGTGTGTGTGTGGTGTGTGTGTAGGAGAAAGACTGCCAGAGTGATCACAGTATGTTAAGTAATGGATGCTGTGAATGCATGTGGATGGTTTGAAACAAGTATCTGATTATGAGGGTGAGTGTTTCCCTCAGTGTGAGCAAGTATGTGGAGACTCATTTGTGGATGTGTGTATGTTTGGGGAGGGTCTGTGTGTGTGTGTGTGTGTGTGTGTGTGTGTGTGTGTGTGTGTGTGTGTGTGTGTGTGTGTGTGTGTGTGTGTGTGTGTGTGTGTACATGCATGGTATCATTGTGTTTGTGTTTAGTATTCCTTTTCTGATGTAGAAAAGAATGCATGTAAATCACGGAAAGCCACATTCACTGAACACATTTTAAAGCTTTGTTTTGTAGGGGTTATAAGCCCCCTTGTACCCCCCATGTAGTAGGAGCTCCCCAACTTATATAAACCAACTCCAAGGTTGCACAACATTGGATAAAGTGCCACAACATATGTTCATTGAAGCTGGATTTTAGATAAATTGCCATTGTGTTGCTGTCAGATGATTAGTCAATGCTCAACAAAAACACACACTCGCTATTTTGTAGGGTGTATATTTGCTAATGTGGTGCATGGCTGTTACGGAGAACACTAATTTGGTTAAGACCGACAGAATGCTGTTCAGTTTAGAGACACTCATGGGTCAGCTGTAAACCAGAGTCTGTACTATTCATTCATCTTAATTTAAACCATTTACTCAATAAAATAAAATATGATTTGAAGGTGTGATCAAATTCAAATTTAACTTATTAAGAAAATTTTCAAGAATTAAAATGAATGTTTTTTCTTGTCTTCTTACTTTTCAACCATACAGTTTCAAGTATCTCACCTGACTGTTTTATGATAGTTAATTTTCTTTGGAATAAAATCAATGTGCATATACTCTCTGATCATAAAACCAAAGGTGGTCTAAAGTTACCATATCTTCAGTTGCTTTACTTTTGCTCTAGAATTACAAAAATGTTAACTATTTCTGATCAGTATAAATCCATTGCTTGTGATGCCCCATTAGGGAAAATGTTTGCATATTTCAAATTAAAGATTTGGGTTTATCACCTTAAACTGTTCCTTTCCTTGAAAACAATTCAACATATTTCACTTTTGTCACCTTTTTATCCAGCAAAAGGATATAAGTAATGAGTTCCTACTTTCACAGCCACATTTAGATAATCCACATATAATTAATGCTCTAATTAATGTTGAGCAGTTTCTCGCACTAGTCAATTTGCACATCTCATATTAAGTAGAACGATAACATCTAGTATGGTCTCATTTTTCTGAATTTAATTAGGATCATCACACTAAAGGTAGCACCATTTCTCAAGATTTATAAAGATATACCTGGACTTATTTTTGTCTTGAATAAACTAATCCAATAAAATCATTTTCTCTCATATGTTTATAATTCCATTATTAATTCTAAGTATTATTTACCAGTTCATATGCCAAACTATCTCTTCTAAAAGAAAATTATATATTTTACAAACTGGAAATCAATCTAGCCAAAACTTACACATCATTACTTTGTCCATAATCCATTCATGAGCCATACAAGTTCTTCAGTAATGTTCATTTGTCTCTGCATAAACTGGCAGAAATGAGAAAATTACCTTCTCTATACTTTTCAATATTAAATAACAACTTGGTCACTAACTAAGTTGGATATATATTTGGCCTTATAATTCAATTAAAATGCCTGGTCTTGTATTTAAATTCATATCAGTCTTTTTGTTATATTCTTTAATAATATCTGCCCAGAAAGATTATTCCTAATAGGTAAAATTCATAAGTAAAATTCAGTTTTAACCAAGAGGTGTTTAAGAAGAGGAGGACTCAAAATTATCAATGAAAATCATTTGCCAAATGTTTCTAACAGAGATAAGTGTCCCATTTTATTGGATTATCCAACAAAAACTTGTGATGGATTTTAATTTGTAAATAAGTGGTTTATTGTTTAGTTAATAACCATTTTATGTAATATATGTGTATGACACATTCCCTCTTCAACTTGTTAGTACTACAGATTTACATTTTTGCATATTTAAAGGAACATGTCAGATGCTTTTTATGATGTTTTTGTTTACTATTGTTAATGCATAATTTAGATTGTACTAAGCTGTTGATTCATCTTGTGAAATTGTAATGCATCCTTCATTTTCTGTTGACAAAATGCTTCAGTTTCATATACCCGCAGTAAATGGTATAAAAGATGTTTTGACAATAGTAAATATTATTCTTTAAGGTTTTGTATCACACAGACTATTTAACTTAAATAGTAAAGAGGTGTTGTTTTAATTTTAGAATTTATAATCTGTTCTTTTACAGCAATTATTTTAAGATTTGCAAGTGTGTGCATCGACTTTCTCTGTTGTACTGCAGTTCCAGTTCAGCAGACATGCACTTGATTACACTGTAATATATTTTGAGATGGCATATGTCATTCTTTTATTTTTGTGTACGTTATAAGTTGAATATGGTTTCAGAAACATATATGTATATTTAGATATGTGGACAAAAACGTCTTCAATAAAAAATATGTTAAAATGATCCTGTCTAGATTTGGAACAGTGCACACATTTCAGATTTTTTTTTTCTAAAAGTCTACTATACCAAGATATTTAACAAATATTTTCCCCTGACCTTCTGATTTTGTTCTTGACATAGTTGATTCTGCATTAAAGCTTTAATTCAGTAGAAGATATAACATTTGCATCTTCTGGAACTTGTAATGTGACAATTTTCACAATGTCCACTTCTTTGCAACAGAACTGGTCAGGACATTTTTGATCCCGTCTTCCTGGATATATATATATATATATATATATATATATATATATATATATATATATATATATATATATATGGGTCTACTTCTTTTGACCTAACTTTCATTTGCCTGACACTCATTTGCCTGAGACCAAATGACTGAAATTTCATTTGCCTGACACTTCATTTGACTGACAAGTATTATTAGCAAGAAAATGGAATATGCCCCCTTCCCCACTGCAGTGTGACCCTGGAGTTAGAATATATAGTTAGGGGGTGTGTGGGGGGGCACAGCCCCCCACAACGGGGGTGGGGGTGGGGCGAAGCCCCCCACTTACTTTTCTGTTACTAAGCAATATTACATCAAAAGTTAAGAATATTATATGAAATGAATGGGGGGCTTCACCCCCCACACCCCCTAACTATATATTCTAACTCCAGGGTCGCACTGCAGTGGGGAAGGGGGCATATTCCATTTTCTTGCTAATAATACTTGTCAGTCAAATGAAGTGTCAGGCAAATGAAGTGTCAGGCAAATGAAATTTCAGTCAAATGGGGTCAGGCAAATGAGTGTCAGGCAAATGAAAGTTAGGTCAAAAGAAGTAGACCCATATATATATATATATATATATATATATATATATATATATATATATATATATATATATTTTTTTTTTTTACTTTGATGTAGAGATCTTGGCTCATCTGTTTACCGGCTGCAGTAGCTTCAGGCTGTGAGCCTTCAAATGCCTTCTGAACTGTTTCTTTATCTCCAACCTGAAAAAATGCAGTGCTCTATAATTAAATTCACGGCAGTATTTCTGTATTTACTGATTTCCTTCTGGCATTTCTTTTACTCTGCTGATTTTTCAGGCATCAGTATCAAAGATGAAGTAGACAGTCTGTTTTCATTCTTCTTCCCATCAACATTTCAGCAGGTGGGAGACTCACTGTGGTAGAATATCTGTATATGCCAAAACTATTAAATGATAATCCTCACAACTATCTTGACAAAGTAGGCATTTGTGCGCTAATGACACTTGAATTTGTTGTGTCAGTCAAATTGATTATGTCAGGAAATTTGAAGTAATAACCCTTGTACATATATGATACATGGCTTCTTTGAAATGGGACACAGCTTTACCAGCTATAAATGGATATATTAATATCTCTTCTTTTGAGTTTTATTATGGGTATGCATTATACAGGGCACATATCTGTTCTGCTTAAATGAGTTGACACTCTTTGCCAATACATTACATTTATGTCCCTTCTTTGCAACTTTCTTTTTCCATGAGTGACTCAGCCAGCAAGCATGTGTATATCATTACAAGCATTTGTTTCCTCGGATGACTTGAATATGTTATATTAGCAGTTCTGAACATCAAATCCTAGGCACAAATGACTGTCTCCTTGAAAAAATAATAAGATGGAATTTTGTGATTTACTGGCCATGTTTCTCATTCAGACCTTTTACTCTGATGTCTTTCAATTAATTTATGTCTAAGTCATTGCCAGTACAAGTCTGAACTTCTACTTTTTATTCTGTCTTTGGCAAATGCACTTTTATCAAAGATTCTGTAGCTAGGTGTTTCATTCTTCTTTAGTAAGTTTGATGAACTGCTTACATTTATAAACCCCTATCTAGTCTGTACCTACTTTTAGATCCTACTTCTGCATGTTAAGTAGCATCCTATACAGTCTTGGAGCTGCCTTTTACAAAGATTTATTGAATCTGCTTTGCAAGAGTTTGTAATCTGTTTCCATCTGAACTTCATTACCATATGCACATTCATCATATTTTTCAGATCTGTATGCTATACTTTTCTTAATGAGCACATTTCATTTATATATCTGTAAATGCACTAATCTCATGCCTGCTTTTGATTGCCATCACATGCCTCATCACATAGTTTTCTGGCTAAGCGGACCTGTGTATATACAGCCAACACCATTGTTTTCTCCACAGTTTACACTTGCAGCATGGATCCGTTAAACATGTCTGTGTCCTTCCCTGTCCCTTTCTCTGTGTACATCTGTGAAATAACTGTAGAAGAGGGTGTGCAGTCCAATAAAGCTCTGTCTGTCCATGTTACCAATTAATGTTAATATATCACTCCCTGAGCTTCATCCATTCATCAGCTAGGCTCTCCAATGCCCTGTCTGCCCTGTTCTGTCACTCCAACAACCTTGTGTTCCCCATTTCAATGTCTGCAGATTGCTTTTGAGCACCCCCCCCACAAAAAGTAGTAACTATATCTATTGATCATCCTTAGCTGTCCTGTCTTATGTAACCTTACCATAGCTACTGTAGAAAATGTGTACTTTGTAGACAACGTCAATATACTTTTCTGAAAATCTGCTTGCTATTTTATAGAAAACCTGATAGCATGATAATCCCAGTGTTGATAATTGTATTTATATGTTGCTAGTATGATGTGTAAAGTGTAGTAGATAAGATAATGTGGCAACTGAGGTTAAAATCTTCTGCATATCACAACTGCATAAACAGCCTGGGTCTGCCTGTGCATTCACATTGCAGCTTGCAAAGCACTTTGCCCATGACAAGGCAGCTCTGTGACCCCTATATTCTTGTGGGCTCTTGTAATCTGGACAGCAGCCTATAGTGTCTTCAGTTATGGTACTGTACATAATGCAAGTAGTGATGGGTGCACCTCTGTACCCTCTTCATAAATGTCCATTCTATTTTTGCTACTCTGCTGTGGCATATGATTACAAATGGTTAGAATTGCTGGAGCCATGTCAGACTCCAAACCAGTTCAAGTGGCATCCCACAAGGCTCAGTCCTGGGACCTCTCTTGTTCAGTATATATTTCTTGGAGGTACAGGCCAACACGGAAGGACTGTGGCTGACCAAGTTCGCAGATGACTGCAAACTGGGTGCCATAATCAACTCTCCAGCCGACACAAGCATCCTCCAAAAGGGCCTCATAGAAACAGACAACTGGTGCCAGAGCCATGGCCTCAAGCTAAACGCCAAAAAGTGTATAGTCATCCCCTTTGGCAAAAACAAAGTGCCCACAAATTACCACATAGGTGGTAATCCATTAAGTACAGAAGAAGTAATTAGGGACCTGGGGACCCAAGTTGATAGCAATCTCTCATTTGACAACCACGTGGCCAAAGTGGTTAGAAAAACATTTTATATAGCCCACCTAATCATGAAGGGATTCACATCTAGATCAGGGGAGGTCATCGTGCCTCTTTACTCATCCCTCATCAGGCCCATAATTGAGTACAATGCCCCTTTTGGGATGTACCTTACCAGACACCTGAAGCAACTGGAAAGACCCCAAAAGTACCTCACCAAGAGGATCAAAGGGCTCAAACAGATGCCATATGCTGCCCGGTTAAAGAAACTCCAGCTCTACTCAGTGGCATACCGCCTGCTCAGAGGCGATCTGTGCCTGACATATAAAGCCATGTCCAACCTGGAATTAATGGACATGCTGCACCTCAGAAAATCCAAATCGCATCGAGCAACACGCTCGAGAGACTTGAACCTCAGCACTGAAATAAATAGGACATGCTGGAGGGACAGATTCATAACCCAGAGGCTCCCTTCACTCTGTAATAAAATCCCAGTCCAGGTTAGGCAGAGTCCCTCATTGACTCTATTCAAGAGGAATCTTGATGAGTGGATGGAAGATCATAGGTTTACCCTGGGTATCACTTCTGTGTCACTGTTAGTCAGAGACACAGTATACTAACCTCGAAAAAGGGCATAGCAAAATTAATTTAAAATGGGTGGCGAAAGCCAAACACACTCTGGCTAGGCTTATAAATGCCCTAGGGCAGATAGCCTAGTATGAACCTATGAACCTATTATGTTGTCATGCTGCCCACTGATGTATGTATGTCATGTGATTTCTGTGATGTACTAACACAAATCTGCTACCTTTTCTCTCCTGTATCAACCTGGCAAGTGGCAAGGACATGACTTCTGGAAGGGTTGACACAGCAAGGGCTCCCACTGGATATAAGTGATGGACAAAGACTTTCTCCATCTGTATCTACACAGTTGGAAGCAAATGCTAGGGAACTCCAATTAAGGCTATGAATAAAAAAGTGTATGGCTGTCTCTGCCTTGCTAGCACAGTGAGTGATGCTATAAGTATCACCTGCTTGGGTGAACAGTATAAACATCATTACAGCAACATGAAGAGGTGCAACACTATTGTTCTCTGCTAATGGGAAGAGGAGGTTAGGATGATGGAGCCTGAGTTCTACAGTAAATATGACTGCCTCATACTTGCTTTTAAAAAGGTAGGCCTTATTGTATACTTATATACAGTTTTTGATGTGCAAACAGGTTATGATAGCAGACTTGAATAAAATAGGTGGTGGTTGTTGAGGATCTATGAATGGGCACCCAAAGTGGCACCCTGAAATGTATTCTTATGCCTCTGTTTTTCAGTACTTCAGCAAATACAGAAGAACTATGTGATCTGCCAGAGGAGGTATACCCACCTGCTCAGGCATATAGGCATGAATAGAGGCTTGCTGTCATATCTGGAGATTTCCAACTCACTTGTCTAGTTATCCTTGTTTGCAGTGATGCTAATTACTGTTACCATTTATTAATGCTTTTCTCTGTTTTACATGAAATATTTATATTTAACTGCCAGTGTAACATTACTGCTGTTTTCCTTCATACCAGCTATTCCCACATTGACTGAATAGTATGAATGGGATAAACATGAATGTGACACTACCAATGAAGGCATACTTAAATGCCACATACCTATATGTCAAGTGTGCAGGTAATATACACTGCCTGTGTCAGCCTGACATGGCATGGTGTTTAACTTCCTATTTGATCATCCATGAGTCTGCCAGTTTTGACTGTCATACCATTGAGACACAAATGTCAGACTGTCCTTTAATGATGCACATGAGCTGCCATATGTCAGGGTGCTATAGGGTTTACACATCCCATTTGTATTCATGCTGGTATACTAAGGTGGCTTATACATGGTCGGTTGCTGCCCAGTGTCATGGATCACAACATTTGCCACATTAAGTATACCACCTACTAATAATTTCTTTAGGGACATGTACTGCATTATGCAGTGTTTTTTTTCTTTTGGCTAGCTTTGGTGTCCCTGCCTGCATAATTGTTGTCACCAATGCACTATGCCATTGACTCACATGCTAATAATAAGGTATGTCTGATCATGTCCCATCCTGTAGTGCATGTAGTTCTTTAGAAGGTGTGTCTCAGGCATACATGTATTGCTCTTGTGTTGTCATTGCTTAGCTGACTGCCTTTTAAACCTCCCAGGGACTGTACTGCAAAATGATGAAGCACAGCTGACTGATCATTGTTTCTGCTTTATTCTTCTCTGTTCACTTCCTCTTCTTCTTCTTTGTATTATTTTACCTTTGTTGTTTTTTTTCTCTACATTTTTATTCATATTTTTGCAGTGCTGGCTGCAGAGTTGAATGTAGCATGGTAGTGGCCACTATGCCTTGCACATCCCTAACCATCACCTGTTTGGCCCCCAGCAGTCACCAGGACAGCCTCTCTTATAGATAATGAAGATCGTCCTTGGGTTTGATGGTGTTCTCTTGTGATGTTTCTCACTGGGAGGATTCTGTACCTGTGGGGGGTTTTCCTACTGGGCTACCCAGTGGGAGACAGAAGGATTAGTTGTGGCTGTGGTGGACTGGTGAGAGGACATCTGGATTGGCACCCAGAAATGCATCTTCATACAGCTTGCCAAGTCACTCAGTTGAGTGATCCAGACCACTGAGCAAGTAGTGTCTGGGTTCAACTAAATGGGCAGTCGCAGAGATAAATGACTTCCACCTGGATGCACCACTGAGAGGCCTGGAAGTCAATCACACTTCACACTACCATCTCTAATGGCACTCTCTTTCCTTGACTGTTAGTCCCTTCCTCAGTTTGATGTCTAATCCTCTGGATGCCGACACTGAAGAATCACTGCTCGTCCTGGTGATGAAATATGTTAGTTTATTGTAACTCCACACGATACAAAAGACAGGGTTTAGCGCTTTCAACTGTTGTACACAGTCTTCATCAGAACAACATACTGCTAGTATTCTACTGCTTAAATACTCTACTTTTTTGAACTTAATTGAATAATTGCTCTAGTTACCGCCAAAAACTTTAAAGACATACTAGTCACAATAGTTGATCAAGGATATCTACAATTTACCCTTTACTATGTATAGGTAACACATACATTGACTACTAATACAAAATAACATAGGTTGTAAATTACCTACTCTAATACATCCTGCCGTTTATCATAGATCTCATAATATACATACTATTTAATAAAATAATCCCCTACTATATTTAATATATAAGTCCATCTAAAACTATCAAACTATTGCATGTATATATATATATTGAATACTAAAATACTATTGTAAAAATCATAAAATAAAAGTTGATATTAAAATATCATATACAGTTACTAAACATAAAAGCAAATTGTTTCACTACCACCTTATACATATCCACAACATGCATATCTTCAGAATTGTTTAGTTGCATGTGATCAAATATACTAATAACAGAGTCACATCATCTTGTCTAAAATCCATTATGTAAATGTGCATAACTACATCTACGCATCCCTTAATACGTAGTGATTGTTTATTGTACACAAAATACAAGATACCTGATGCAAGATACATAATGTCAGGTGCTGTAGATGTATCAAACCTATACCTATTTCAAACTGCCACTAGGTATTAAATATGGAAGTGACATCATGAAGGATTTTAATGAATTATTCGATAGTTTTGGGTTTGCATATATTAAAACAGTTATTAAGCATTTGGATGAAAAACTTATTAAGTTGGCTAATGAATTAGAGAGTATTAATAATATGATTACTAGTCACAAAGAATATGACATATGGAAGGAATTATACATGAAACAGTATGTAATAGCTGATAACAAAATTCAGACTATTATGGAGAGAAAGAATAGAAAGATTACACGTGACTTGGAATTATATAACAGTAACAGGGCATATGTTTGGCCAGCATATAGGGACCCCAACAATGATGTTAGTAATTTTCATCCCAGGAGAAAATCCACTAGAACGAATATAAGGGAAGAAAATTTTCAGGGGGGAAGATTTTTTCCAGCACGGAACATCAACAGGCAGCGATAAATGATACTTATGAAAATGGAAAGTTTATCATACCGACTGGTAGGATTGAATGTGGAAACAGTGATAAGGTTGACCAGTTACACCACACGAAAGACAAAGAAGTAGAGGGACAAACACACAATTGTATTAAGACAGCAATTAGCAGTCATACCAATATAGAAATAGCCCCTACGGAAAACAATGTAGTCAACATATATCCTAAGATCATTGTTTTTGAAGGATTTAAAGTGTATAACTATACAGAGGTGAAGGTTAACCATGAAATGGGGTCACTTTTGAGTAAGGGTATGAAGTATATACCAGCTACCGGGCTGCAATTAGTGGACAATATCAAGGAGATCAAAATGTTTTGCAGAAGACTAAATTTGGCAGCACATTTTGACAATAACAGAAATAATGAGAAGGGACTGATAGGTATAGCAGGAACTGACCTTAGGAAGAAAAGTACCTTCATTCCTGATAATAACCAGCAAGTGTTGAATTATGAGAAACTGGTATGCAATGATATATACTGGATGTATAAAAATGTAAAGAGAACAAAAAATAACCTTACAGATAATCTCCCAGCATTGGAGAGAGAAGCATTATCTGCACTGATGGGTATGAATGACATTAGAATCATGAAGCCCGACAAGGGCGGTGGAGCAGTAATATACTACACTAGAGAATATAATGAGGCTTTACACAGTATTTTTTACGAATCAGGAAATTATGAGAACATCTCTATTAACCAAATCAACATTGGGTATAAAAGAATAGATTTGATTATAGAAGAATATTTGATTGATAACAGGATATGTAATGATACCTATTCATTTCTTAAGGTCGATTATCCAGTTCTGGCCAAGATGGTGGGTATACCAAAAATACATATGTGTTTGAAGAATCCCCCATTTCGCCCCATAGTTTCAGGCTCTCGTTCTAAAACCTTTAACATAGGGAAACTCATAGACAGATGGCTCAAAAATGTTTATAAATCCATCCCTCATATCATGAAAGACTCCTGGAGATTTTTGGGTGATTTAACCAGAGACAAATGGCATTCAGATACAATTTATCTTACCATAGACGTCCAGGATTTATTTTCCAGCATACCTAAAGATGAGGGCCTGGAATTTTTTGCTAACAGCTTAAGGAAACACTCAGGTCTCACATGGAATAAGATTTCTTTAATTTGTGATATGATGGGGCTTGTACTGGACCATAACTATATAGCATTCCAGGGTGAATTTTTTAAACAGATTAAGGGTGTGGCCATGGGAGCAGTGTGTGCTCCCATTTTTGCAAATTTGGTCATGCTCGAATGGGAGTTAGAACATGTATTTAACAGCACATTTTTTTCTAACATCTCTTACTATGCAAGGTACCTGGATGATATTTTTATCTTGTGGAATGGTCCAGTGGAAAAAATTGAGGAATTTATGATATACATAAACAATACTACTAGCTTTTTAAAATTCACACATAGTTACAGTAACACTGAAATAGCATTTTTGGATGTATTAATTAGTCATGATGATGTGGGTTTTATTTCCAAGTTATACCGTAAGCCCACATTCTCGAATGACTACATACATTTCAGTAGTAGCCACCCTCCACATGTGTTCAGAAATATAGTGAAAGGACAATGTATTCGGGCAGCCAGGATGTCCTCCACAAGGACCATAATGGTGGCAGAACTTAACTATATTAGAGAATTATTTTTAGATCGTGCCTATCCAAAGAAAATGGTTAATGAAGTTATCAAATATGTAGAAGGTCAATGGGGACAAAGATATCCACCATTATTAGGATGTTATAGAATGAATGACAAAACAGAAGGACCAAACGAACTCCAGGGAAGAGTGTGCGTACTTACATATACACCTTACACACATTTGGTCAAAGAAATTTTAGAGAAACATTGGGCAATATTAGTCTCCATGGACAAAGAAAAAAGATGGGATAAATTACCCAAATGTGTATATAAACGGCGCCAATATTAAACGACTGTTGGAGAGGGCTAGCCATAGAAAGGATGAAGTAGATACACATAAGGGAACCAAAATGTGGAAGGTGCAAACAATGCAAATATATTAACACAGCCAACACCATCAGGTTAGATGATATCAATCGAACGTTTATTAGATGTAAAACCGGGAATTGCTGTTCAAAAGGGGTAGTGTATATAGCCAATTGCACACAGTGCAATGCCCACTATATCGGTAAAACGGAAAGACAATTGAAGAAGCGTGTATATGAACACCTATACGCGATACAGAAAAGTGATAGTAAGAATGCATTATATAGGCACATTATGGAGCAAGGGACAGAACATGGTTTTACATTTGCTATCATTGATCAGATTTTCATTACACCACTTGGAGGGAATTGGAAAATGGAGTTGGCAGCAAGAGAAAGTAGATGGCAGATCCTGACAGATTCCACCCACAAACCTGGTCTTAATGATTTTGTCAGTATAAAACCATTTTTAGCCTTATTATAAGTGAGTTTGAAAAGGTATAGGTTTGATACATCTACAGCACCTGACATTATGTATCTTGCATCAGGTATCTTGTATTTTGTGTACAATAAACAATCACTACGTATTAAGGGATGCGTAGATGTAGTTATGCACATTTACATAATGGATTTTAGACAAGATGATGTGACTCTGTTATTAGTATATTTGATCACATGCAACTAAACAATTCTGAAGATGTGCATGTTGTGGATATGTATAAGGTGGTAGTGAAACATTTTGCTTTTATGTTTAGTAACTGTATATGATATTTTAATATCAACTTTTATTTTATGATTTTTGCAATAGTATTTTAGTATTCAATATATATATATATATATATACATGCAATAGTTTGATAGTTTTAGATGGACTTATATATTAAATATAGTAGGGGGATTATTTTATTAAATAGTATGTATATTATGTGATCTATGATAAACGGCAGGATGTATTAGAGTAGGTAATTTACAACCTATGTTATTTTGTATTAGTAGTCAATGTATGTGTTACCTATACATAGTAAAGGGTAAATTGTAGATATCCTTGATCAACTATTGTGACTAGTATGTCTTTAAAGTTTTTGGCGGCAACTAGAGCAATTATTCAATTAAGTTCAAAAAAGTAGAGTATTTAAGCAGTAGAATACTAGCAGTATGTTGTTCTGATGAAGACTGTGTACAACAGTTGAAAGCGCTAAACCCTGTCTTTTGTATCGTGTGGAGTTACAATAAACTAACATATTTCATCACCAGGACGAGCAGTGATTCTTCAGTGTCGGCGTCCAGATTTTTATTTGGTTGGTGTTCGTTCATTATTTATTGATGTCTAATCCTTCCCATCCACAGTTATCTTCCCTCTGTCTGTCCTTCTTTTTCCCCTTTGTGAACCCCATTTATGTCAGCACCTCCTCTGTCAGTCATTGCCTGTCTTTGTATCAGTTTGCCTGCCCCTGCTGCCATCAGTTTACCCTCATTCATCTCCATACTTTCCCATTCCAGCCTTCATAAAATATAAAAAATTGGGGGTTGTCCCACAAAAAAAGTGTTTCCCCCCTCCCCACAGTGCTCTTCAATTTCCCATTCTTTCTGTGGGTCCCCCTACTGCTCTTCACCCTTCCTAATTGATCTACCACCTATGAATAGAAACATTAATATGCTTGTAAGTGTGAATCATTGTACAATAAAGCAGTGATGCATGGTTTACAAAGGAATGTTACTTTGTTTGAGTGATACACAGCTGTGCATAAGTACATAGTGGTGCACACACACTGTCACAGACCGAATTGCTGTGAGGTATGATGTACCTAACATAAAGTTGTACACATCTGAATATTGCTGCATTGTGCTGTATTATCATGTGACACAGAGATTCCTAAAAGGTTTGCAATCACTAAGCATGACAGCTGAGCTAGGGTCATTGCCTTTATATGGTAATGAAGTGATCTAGCGCTGTGACAGCTCCCACTGACAGACACTAAGCTGCATAACTGTGGCACAGTGGAGTAGGTGGCAGCAGCTTGGTGTGAACCTTAGTTCTGGCTTTTTTTTGCTGGTGAGAAAAAGTAATGTTTTAGGGGGCATTTTTCATTGATGTTGTTACTTTAAGTAATGCAGAGCAACTCTTCAGCAAAATGGATGCTGCCATCCACTTCTACAGCTGGTATGTGTTTCTGGTGTGATCATTTATTGGAAAAGAACCAGGCCCTACAAAGTTGTCACCCTTTTTAAGAATCATGGATATTGTCTATGAGGAGCATTTTGACACGGACTTCATCCATGCATTTCCTTGGCTGCATGGTGGGTTATATTTGCTTACAGTGATTTCTTTATTGGGTAGCAGTGACTATGACTTATGAATTTATGCTGTGTACCAACCCTACAACGTGGGGCATAATGTTTATGAATTCCACCTACGATCTGTTATGATTAGCTAGCAGCCATACTTGAAATTATCCAACAACTCATATACGGAAACAGGAACACAAATCGGCTTCACAGATATCCACGGACCACAAAAAAGCAGATTTTGTTAAAAATAGCTCGAGACTCTCAACATAACGATAAAACGAACGTTCTTTACTTAATACAGTTAGCGCTTTCACCTACTTGGCTTCATCAGACTGTATCAGAGTAAAACATCACAGTCATTTAAATAACACACTCAATTAACACCCTAAATTAAACACTCACAGTCATTGAACATAATATTTCAATCAACAAATCAAATGTTAAAAAACTTAATTTAAAGAGAAAAATAAAAATAAAAATGCAAGTACAATGAAGGTAAAAATATGTTTTAAAAATATGTTTTAAAAAGTTTTCCCATGTGCACAGAGGAATGTATTCATATAGTTATTTAAAAAATAAGCCTTGCCATGTATTAAATGTGTATGAATGTTTATTATGAATCTTTATTGTTATTATTATTGTTTCTTTACCCCTTTCTTTAGTCTTCTCTTTTTCAAAATAGTTTGTAGGCTGACCTTGTCATTTAAACCGGGTGGATAATCTGCTTTAAGGCGTATTATCCATCTCAGTTCTATTTCTAAGGTGAAATTCTCTAAGTCCCCACCTCTAAGACTAGTGTTAATTTGTTGTACAACAAAAAATGTAAACTTATGCATGGGACCTGCCACTCTACAATGCCTAGCTAAGGCATTATGTTCCTGTCCAGTACGTATTTGATATAAATGTTCCCTTATCCGTAGTCTAAATTCCCTATTGGTCTTGCCTATATAAAATGCAGTGCATGCATCGCACTGGGCCAAATATATTGCATTTACACTTCTACAATTAGTGCCTGTCATGAAAAAGAATTCTTTATCAACATTAGGGAGCTTAAATGAATGATCCATATTTATATAATTACACTGGTTGCATTTATTGCAAGGAACAGTGTTATAGGTCATAATTCTCTGTCCTGGGGTAGATTTATGACAAAGCATCCTCTTTAAGTTCTTTTTGTTCTTATATTTGAATCTAGGTCTACTTCCTACTAATTTCATAATTTCTTCTTCTGCTTCTAATATATCCCATCGTTCTTGTATGATTTTTCTGATGTTGCCTACATCAGTAGTAAAATAGATGGGAAAGCTCATAAAATCTCCCATGTTTTTACTATTATTCAACCCCTTTTCACCCATTTCATGATCTATAGGGTTTCGTTTACTAGAAAAATACGGACAAGCTTTAGTATCCCTTAATCTAACAGAGGTCTCAATGGCTTTCTCGATCTCACTCCTGCCATATGACCTATCCTGTAGCCTATGACTCAATCCTTCTAATTCATCTCTGAAACCCTCCTCCGTGGGATTTAACCTAGATGCTTAGACATTTAATAGATGGCAAGGCTTATTTTTTAAATAACTATATGAATACATTCCTCTGTGCACATGGGAAAACTTTTTAAAACATATTTTTAAAACATATTTTTACCTTCATTGTACTTGCATTTTTATTTTTCTCTTTAAATTAAGTTTTTTAACATTTGATTTGTTGATTGAAATATTATGTTCAATGACTGTGAGTGTTTAATTTAGGGTGTTAATTGAGTGTGTTATTTAAATGACTGTGATGTTTTACTCTGATACAGTCTAATGAAGCCGAGTAGGTGAAAGCACTAACTGTATTAAATAAAGAACGTTCGTTTTATCGTTATGTTGAGAGTCTCGAGCTATTTTTAACAAAATTTGCTTTTTTGTGGTCCGTGGATATCTGTGAAGCCGATTTGTGTTCCTGTTTCCGTATATGAGTTGTTGGACATTTATTTTACGTTTGGCAACGGGAACGCTACTTGCCTGGGTCTGTGTTATTGTTTGTTGTATACTTGAAATTATCTTTACTTCATAAGAATATTGGTTGCTACTCACATCTTTGTAGTGACATGAAGGTCAACCAATGCCTTCAGTTCTGCTCAGGCATGTATTTTGCAGGTAAAAAGTGGTAGGGCTTGAACTGATGGTGTTAAAAAGACTGAAAGGTTGGCTGCATTCTGTATTCTTTGAAGAAATAAAATATTGTGTCACAAACCTTACTGCATCTTATTTTACTGTCTACTGAAAGTGAAAATGTCACTTTGTAGCCAAACCTTTAAAATTATTATTAATTAACATTGCAGTCAAATGAAAATGGACATATATGTATGTACGTCTTGGTATGGAGGTGGTGTGTGCTAAATCTGAATGCTGAGAAAACAAATGAAAAGTGATGAAAATAAAGGTTCAATATTTCTTATAATCCACCAAATGCAGCTGTTGGTATGGCTGAATTGAATGAGAAACATAAGTATGACAAACAGGATGTACTGCAGACTAAAAAGCAATGTTATCATTTCTTAGCATACTAGTGATGGTGTCTGATTCACATTCCCAGAATGAAGGCAGGTTATTTACAACAGTAATGTTGTGGGAGCCCCACATCTGATAAGTCCAGAGTAAAATGTAACATACTTAGTTTTACAGATAGTTTTATCATGAATAAAATATAGTGTTTCATGCTGTGTGGTATTTTATACTGTTTAAAATACTCATCCAGAGAAACTGCAGAGTAAGCAATCGTGGCATAGCAGATATGACAAAGCATTTCCTCTGAACCTTCCAAATTCAGTAACACAAGTACAGTAACAAAAAAAGACGGCTCGATTTACTGGAAAGCATAGAGCAGATGCCGATGAGAACAGATTGTT
Organism: Protopterus annectens; assembly: GCF_019279795.1. NCBI lineage: Eukaryota > Metazoa > Chordata > Ceratodontiformes > Protopteridae > Protopterus > Protopterus annectens. Next base: position 574,566,565 of record NC_056750.1, on the reverse strand, counting down.
CTCAAAAACAGTCAGAAAATGAGTGCATTATAATTTTGTTCATAGTACATTAAATAACTACACTTCTCTTTTGCTGGCTTACCATCATTCAGACTTAGCTGACTAGAATGGATTGGGAACAGCCAGCTTTTTTCCATTCTGCTTCATGTTTTGGAAAAAAAGGCTACGATTAAATGAAAGGCAGTCATTTTGGATGTCTTCCAATATAGCCAAAGTCATAATGTGTAATAAATATCAGTCAAGACTGCTGCAAACCAGATGTGCTCTCCTGCTTATAGGGAACATGCTCATTTTGCTGTGATGTGTACTGGAACATTTTGCCACTAATGACTCATCTTGGTTATGGTTCCCAGAAAATCAGTGCCAGAAATGGGCAATACCGAGTGCATCAATTCTTTGCTATGAATATAGGACTTTTCCCCTTACTTCTTACAAGAGGAAAAAAATAATTAGACCACTGGCTGACTTAAGAATAATTATGTTCAAGGCATCAACATGCACTTCTTCTTTTCTATGCGTTTTCAGGAGTAGTAATAACCTGAATCAGATTTCCTAAAAGCAAGACACTGGAAACATTCTCTGGTACAATAACTAAATGTACTGCATTACATATAAACTGTCATTTGCAGCATGACACTTGGCTAGGCTATTTTTACCAAACAATGATTCACATAACTTACAGTACTTTTAATTGTTCTCAGAAGAGGCAGTATCTCCTTCAATGTATTATATGTTTTTATCGCATGACATCAGATGCATGGTTCAACAAGAGGCTCTCTGGTATGATTTTCTACTGGGGTAGCTTCTGTGTGGAGTTTGCATGTCCTCCCTGTGGCCAGATGGGTATTCTCTGGATGCTCTGGTATCCTCTGACCTTACAAAGATTTGCTATTGGTAAAATGATTTTCTCCAATTTGTCTTTTAATTATGTGTGGTGTGTGTGTGTGTGTGTGTGTGTGTGTGTGTGTGTGTGTGTGTGTGTGTGTGTGTGTGTGTGTATGTGTTGTGCACAAGTCTATGCTTTGTAATAAACTGGCACCCTGTCCAGAATGTGTTTAATACCAGGTGTCTATTGACTGCTGGGATAGCCTCTGGCATCCCATAACCCTGTAAGAAGATAAAGCAGCTTATCAGAAAATGGATAAGTAGATGATATCTGTAGACAACTGGCCATTGCTATATATTATGATATTGCAAATTATAGTGTAATGGACTAATCAAATGAAAAATATATGACTAACTTTTCAACAGATGCATAAGCTTGACTGTGAAAATCATTATTAATTTTGGATTAGCCTGCAGAGATCACCCTCATGAACCATGACAAGTCATCAAGGACGTAAGCCTTGCAGTAGCAAGTTCACCCCAAATGTGATTCCTTACCCAATTATACTCTCCTAAACCCCTGCAAGCCCCTACCTATGCTTAGCTTATTTTCTCCCAATCCTTCTATTTCCCATTTAACCATTTCCTCCCACCCCAACTGGCTTCATTCCCTTACCCTCTTAATTCCCCTTATTACTTTTCCTTAACCCCCACCTGAAGATGTCCCTGGGCAAATTGGTTTGTTACCAAACCTCATTTGTCTCTGCATATAATGTGCATAACACAGCCAGAAATATTAGTACACATATCTCTGTCTATGTATTTATATAGATAGATATATTTACATAGATGGTTGCAATGCACTCTGTCAAATGCACCGCCTGTTGATGATTGGTGTTTAAAGTTATCAGCAGCTCAGATTACAAGTGCAGGAATCAATGAAATGAGCAGCTTGGGATGTTTTTCTTAAACAGATATGGATGCCATCATAATAAGGGGGAAGGTATGTTTATACTGAAACTTTCAGATATACTGAATGTTTCAGCATTTGAACTGAAACTGTGTATCTCTGACCCTAATCCCAACAATACACATTACATTACTAAACTCTCCATTCCCTAATGCTACCACTAAACAAGGCAGCCTTCATACCACACATGATAGTACACATATACTACATATAACCTATCCCCTACCCTAGCCCTTACTCTGACCATAAGCACTACACAAACACACACACACACACACACACACGCACACACACACACACACACACACACACACACACTTACCATTACTACCACACATACTTTTCACTGTTATCCAGTTTAGTGACCATTAACTGAATAATAATTCATTAAATTCAAATGGTTGAAGGCCGATTTCAGTAAATGCTAGTTTGGCTAAAATTCACTTTTATTCAGTGCTACATGCAGTTCTGCAATACAGAAGGACAAATATATAGAATTTGTACAAAGAAGCATTAGCAGGTAGTTGTAACAACGTGTGCGCAATAACTGCTGATGAGGTTTCTATATGTGCAATGGCTGGGATTAGTTGATTATGATATTTTCACTTTTCTATACAATTGTGCATTTGTAGAATTACTACCTTTAAGTAGCGGAGTTTGAGGTGTGCAGAGGGGCTTGCTGTCCTGTAAAAAAATATTTTGAGGTGTGTTTGCTGTGATGAACTTTTCCATGAAATGTATTAGTGACTTACTGCTTGTGTTATTTTTTTTTCTACTGTTCTGCATCTGTGTAGTTACTGTAGTTCAGTATAGGAGGAGTATGGGTGCAGTGGGTCTTGCCCCCCAAAAAAGCAAGTATTGCGAAAACTTATTCCTTTAATGTGGTTGACTGTGTCATGTTTCTGTTATTTGAATTTGATTAAATGTTTTTTCTCCAGTGAAATGGGCTTTCAGCTGTTCTGATATAAATATAATCCTCACTGATTTTTATATATATATATAAAAATATATAATCTGACAAGGTTTAAATATGGTTGACATAATGACTAAAACCTTTGCCTCCATAACACAAAGGCACAGGAATCAATATTGATCTCCTTCTAATCTCCAAAAAAAAAAAAAAATGCTAGGTGTTTGGTAAAAGAGTGTAGGCAAAACTGAATTGAGTCCTGGGCAGTAGCACAAAATCTAGGTGGTTCTTACTGGGGGGAAGAAATCTGTAGACCGACTGCTGTAGTGTGTAGTATCCTCTAGGTAGGAGAACATGGATCACAGACTGCATGACGTCATAACTAACCTCTCAACGGTGTAAAAATTTACTCTAGGTGATTTGTTCAAATTGAATATAAGTAACAATGGGTGTGGGTATTTCCAGGTCATAAGTGGGTTAAGGATAGAGGCTTTCCTGATCCATGCAGGGACCCATACTCTGGCTTAGTATATGCTCCAATCATAGACATCAGCAGTCAATAAACTCCTTGCTGACTGGTGTCCAGTTGTCCTCCTGGGTTATCTGGGATATCTGTTTTTTGGGCAGGCCTCCCATGCCCCATGTCCACACTGGGTCTACCAACATCCTCCTTCCCTCTGGACTCTCCCCAATATTGCTGGTGACAGTTGTGGTGGTTTCGGTCATCTGTGTTTCTGTCCAGTGGGGGGGCATTCTATATGCCCTTCCCACTTTTTTTTTCCCTACAGGCCCTAAGACTTGCTGGTTGTGTCTCAGAGAATTCCACTCTTTGGACCATGCCTCCTCTTAGAAAGCATCACCAGTGAGTGTCCATCCCTCCCTGCCATTCTATCAGCCACCTGTTCTGCTAATCAAACCTGGGTCAGCTGGACTATAGTTAGGGCTTTATTCCTCTAGCCACCAGAGTGGCCTTGGCATAGGTCTGTTGTGCAAAAGTGAGGTATAAATGCAAGAAACCTGCCAAAAATTAACTATGGATTGTTATATTGAGTATAGGCTCACTGACATGAAGCTTCTCAGATAGTAAGGAGGAAAATAGACATCCTGTGTGTTCAAGAGATAAGATGGAAGGGCAGTGCAACACAGACACGTGGCTTGGGATCCAGGGTGTACTAGTCGATGTGAGAACAGACTAGAAATATGTGGGAAGAGTGGTGAAGGAGAGCTTTTTGAAGATGGTGTGGGATGTCATCAGACTTGATGACAGACTTGTGGAAATCAAATACAGTGTAAAGATAGGAGAGTATTTGTACTTTCAGTCAATGCACCTCAACATGATTATTATGGAAAGGAAAATAGTGCATTCAGGCAACAGTTGAAAGACTTACTAGATTAAGCAAGGCTTGACTGATATGTGAAAGTGGGAGACCTGAATTCTTCCATTGAGGTAGACAGAACAGGATATGATAACTGCCTGGGTCCATATAGGTTGGGCAACAAGATCAGAAATGGACAGGCCATGCTAGACTTCTGTCTAGCAAATGACTTGATAGTGAGCGACCCGTGGTATACGAAGAGACACTGTCACAACATCACATACAAGAGTGGTCAACTTGGAACTCAAGACGACTTCCTCCAAGTAAGGAAGGGGCACTGGGGTAGACTCAGTGATTGCAAAGTCACCCTTAGTGACACAGTTGGCCCACGGGATGCACTACTGGTTTCCTCAATCAGCAGCAAGTACTAGTCATCGAAAGATCTAAGCTCACCAGTGACTCGGTAGAAGATGTAGAAATTGACAGGAAAAATAGGAAATGGATGGAATTAAAGAAGAATGCCAATGTCTGAAAACAGCATGTGCCAACAACTGCAGAATAATATATAGCTGAGCTGGATATTAAAGTCCAGGCAATTATCAAAAGAAAGATGGAGTGCAGGAAATTGTGGACGTAGCAAGACAGACTGCTGACTGGTTAACATAGAGGCTAAGTGATTGAAAACAGCAGGCTCTGATGAACTTACAGTCTTTGATCCATGCTATCATATCTAGAGGATACTGCACATCACAGCTGATGTTGAGTAAGTTAGAGGAGAAATGGCTCCTGATGGTTCTCATAGTGGTATGGAGACAGAATTATACCAGATGACTGCAGAATAAGCATTGTTGTTCCAGTGTGCAAGATGAAGCGGGTCATTCACAGCTGCGGGCACTACAGAGGTAGCAAATTCCTTTCACACTGAATGAAAGTGCTGGAGAGGGTGATTGTTAAATGAATAGATCGCTTAGTGGGAAGAATGATAGAAGGAAAGCAGTTTGGATAGAGATCATGATGCTGCACAACTGACCTGATGTTTGCGCTGAGACACATACTTAAGCAGTATCTCGAGATGAATAAATGGTCAAACTGGGCAATCCTAGACTTGGAGAAAGTAGATGACAAAGTACCAAGAAAGCTGATTTTGGCTGTCCTGTGATGATTCCAATTCCTGAAAACACTGAATGAATTAGCGGGGCCTATGTACAAGGACCCAATGACACAAGTACAAACAGTGCTCAGACACAGAGAAGGGTTCCCACTAAATGTGCATCAGGGATCAGCTGTGAACCACTGCTGTTTATGCTGATAATGAACTACAGTTTGAAGCAAGTTGGAGACAGAAAGATCATTTTATCTCCTGTATGCAGATGAGGTGGTGCTAGAAGCAGACTCTGAAAATGAACTTCAGCAAATGATAGGGGACTGGAATGCAAAACCAAAGGTACATGAGATGAAACTTAATACAGACAAGACAGTTTGTCATGGCAGTAAATAGGTGAAATCACAAGAGGCTGAAAAAAGATGTAGAAGGGAAATGGGGAATGGTAAATCACTTTAAGTTTCTGGCAGGGATGGTTGAGAAGAAGGCAAGTCTGAATGAAGAGGTCAAAGCTAGAATCAGAGGTGTTACAACTAACTGACACAGAGTATTAAGGGTGGTCCTAGACAGAGGAATGGTACAGAAGCTGAAAAGTAAGGTGCAACCAGTACTTCAGTATGGCACAAAAATCTGGCTGGTGATGAAAAATCTAGGGGTCATTGAGATGAAATTTTGAAGCTGGGTGGTAGGATGAACCATGTGTGACAGATTATGAATTTCAAAGCAGAAGCCAGAGCAGCTCCAGTTACAGAGAAGGACAAAAAGGAGAGGTTACAGTAGTCTGGTCACACATACAGAAAAGCAGAAGATAATCTGATGAAGAAGTTTTGGAAGAGAGAGGAAGAAAGCAAGAGGAAATGGGCACACACAAGAGCTGGATGGATTGCCTGAGAGAAGGTAGGAGAGTGGCTCTGAATCAAAAGACGTGACAACAGTTGATGTGACACCAACCCCATGTAGAAGACTTGGAAAAAGAGGGTAGACGATGATGATTATAATGATTATAATATGTATCCTCATACTGGACCTTAAATAGAAATGGAATAAAAGAGATATGAAATTCACATAATGTACAAACTGTATATATTAAAATTATGTATGGACGTATAAACATGCATAATCAAATGTACATAAAGTCACTACACACACACACACACACACACACACACACACACACACACACACACACACACACACACACACACACACACAGACACACACACACACACACACACACACACACACATACATATATATCTCATCATCATAATTATCAATGCCCCTTTTCCCTTTTTTCTACATGGGGTCGGCATATCGTATTAACTGTCACCATCTCAATCAATCAAATGCAACACTCTTGCCTTTTTTGACACTCATGCCTAACTGTTGCAGATCTTCTCTCACACAATCCATCCACATCCTCACTGGATCGTGTTTCCTCTTATGTTCTGCCTGTCTTTCTCAAATCATCTTCACCAGATTGTCTTCTGCTTTTCTGCACATTTGACCAAACCACTATAACCTGCTCTCTTTAATATTTTCTGCAATTTGAGCTACTTTGGATTCTGCACTTATGTCCTCATTTCTTTGTCAATCCCACAGCATGCATTCTACCACCCTTCTCAGGCAATTAATTTCCATCACCTCTAGCTTTCTCATCTGCCTTTACTGCCTAGTTTTCTGCACCACGCAGTCATACCTCTCAAATGTACAGATTTTTGCAGAATGTCCAGATTTTTGCCTTATATTTTTGGTCCATTTTTCATAAAATTGTGGCTTTCTGGCAAATTAGTGGAAAATCATTAAAGACTGAAGTTAGAAAATAATTACAGACATTTGAGCTTTAGACTTCATATCCTTCAGAAAATTCATGCTAATGCAAAACCTGCTATTCTATTAACTTTCTAAGTTTCTAACAGTGATATTTAAAAATTGTCCCTATTTGTACCACTCTTTTCATGGCTTTGTCCAGATTTCTTACTCTAGGAGGTTGAGAGGTATGCAAGCAGTAGTAGTGGTTGTGCCTCTGTTTTGTACATCTTACTTTAAACCTTCTTTGGCATTCTTCTTTTATACACTACACCTGACTTTCTATGCCAGTTGGCTGCAGTCCCTCTGATTCTAGCTATGACCTTTTCATTCAGACTTCCCTTCTCATCAACCGCCCTTTCCAGATACTTGAAGCTATTAACCTTTTCCATTATCTTCCCTTCTACTTCAATTTTCAGTTTCTTCTGAGTTCCCCAATTTGCTGTCATTACCACTGTCTTATCTGAACTTAATTTCATCCCATGTGCCTTCAATTTTGCATTCCAGTCTCCCATCCTTTGCTGAAGTTCTTGCTCAGAGTCTGCCTGCAATGCCACATTATCTGCATACAGCAACTTGTTGATCTGTCCCCTCCCACCTTTTACTAATGTAGTCCATCACCAGTATGAACAGCAGTGGGCTCAGAACTGAACCCTGCTGCAAAACCACTACTGAACTCTGTTTGTACTTGAGTCATTGGGTCCTTGCACATAGCCTGCACTAATTCTGCCAATGTTTCTGGGACTTTGAACCACTGCAGTACTGCCCATATCAACTTTCTTGGGACCTTGTCATATGCTTTTGTCAAGTTTAAGAATGACCAGCTGGACACTTTCCTCTTCTTTAGATTCTTCTCAACTGTCTCACTGAAAACATCAGGTCAGTTGTACTACATCCTGATCTGAATTGAAACTGCTCATCTTCCACCCTACTTTCTACTACTCTGCGTATTCATTTACCACCTTCTCTAGAACTTTCATGCAATGTGACAGGAGTTTGTTTCCTCTGTACTGCCCACAGTTATGGATATTCCCTTTGTTCTTGCACACTGGCACTAGCATGCTTATTCTCCAGTCATCTGGGCTATACCTTTCTCTCCATACTGCTTCGAGTACCCCATTTCTCCCCACTCACCCATCATCCTTATTAAATCTGCTGTGACCTCATCTGAGCCTGCTGATTCCCTTCTGCTGCTTCCCTTGACTTCATTTTCCTAAGTGCTATTCTTACTTCTTCTAGGATGGGTTTCTCCTCTTCTCTCATCGTAAGCTGTGTCTGGGGCAGTACAGCTTCAGTGGGGTTTTCTTCATTCAGAAGCTGCAAGAAGTGCTCCTTCCATCTGCCTATGGTGTCCTATAGAATGGTGAGCAAGTTGTTGCTGGCATTCCTTATGAAGGGCATTTGACTATCTTCTTTATCTTTCTATCTTTGTCTTTCAACCTGATATAATTTGTGTTAGCAACTGAGTCACTTTCCAGAAGCTGGTAGAATGCCTCTGATGCCTGGCTCTTTGCTACTGCAACTCCTTTCTTAGCTTATTTGTTAGCCAACGAGTTTTCCTTCCTAGCTTGGTCTGTCTTTCCTATCTCCCAGCTTTTCCAGCACTCTTTCTTTCTTTTGATGACTTCCTGGACTTCAGCATTTCACAACCAGCTTTCCATATGTACCTTATTTCCATACCTGGCTTGGCCACATATCTGATCTGTAGTCCTTACACATACTGTTTATTGTGCTATCATTCTTTTTCAACTCCACCTATTTCCTCCTCTTCTTGGGGTGCTAGATCCCAGAGTAATTCCTTGAACCATTGTACTTTCTCTTCAGTCAACGTTTAGGTCATCAGCCTGGTCTCTGTTGACCTTAGAACCTTTTCTGACCACTGCTTGCAGCTGAATGTGGCAACCAGTGGTTTATACTGTGGGCCAACTGTTTACACACACACAGAGAAACACATACATACACAAGGTTTATTTAAATTCAACAAATTGAACTCTTAACCAGCTTGACTTTGAAGTTTCAAAAATAAAACAGTATCCAGTCCAAAAAGCCCTTCCATTAAACAGTCTCTCATAATCAAAAGGCAAGTCCCAGACTGCAGGATCTCTCAAATCACAGGGAAATTCCATTACTGTAGAACTCTTCCAGTTCCTACTTTCACCTTTAAAACATTATACGTTAGCCCCAATTTACAATTCTCTCGCTCTACTCTTCCAGTTCTTCCTTTCAGGTTATCCTTAAGTGAGGAGCTAACTTCCTGAATTTCTCCCTGTATACTTCTCAACCTTTTCAAACAAGAAATCTGAGCAAAGCCATAAATAAAAGTGAGACAACGGCCCAAAAATAAGACAATTTTTAAATATTGCTCTTACAATCTTAGAAAGTTGATAGAATAACAGGCTATGCATTAGCATGAATTTTCTGAAGGATAGGAAGTCTGAAACTCAAACGTCTGTCATTATTTTCTAACTTCAGTCTTTAATGATTTGCCACTAATTTGCCAGAAAACCACAATTTTATGAAGAATGGACCAAAAGTATGATGCAAAAATTTGGACATTCTGCAAACATCTGTAGAGTTGAGATATATGCACATTACTCTCTTTTATACTACAGTAGCTGATTTGGCTCATTGCTTTGAGAATGTTCCCACACTCTCTACATCTCTGTGAAAACACATTTAAAGGCACTTACACATTTCCCATAACCAATATTGTATTATATGCATGCATATCTATATAAATAAATATGTGTGTGTGTGTGTGTGTGTGTTTGTGCATGTGCATGTCTGTATATATGTTAATTGTATAAAGCTAACTATAGTAAACAAAGCTTGCAGGATGTACTTTCCTGTAGAATACAATAAAAGCCATAACATCTAAACATAAAATGCCCCTAAAATATAATTTAACCACACAACATCTGAAAACACTAAATCCAATCACAAAACAAAACCACAAACCCATGTAATGCACAACATACAAAAACGCAGCCTCTCTCCCTTACTTTAGTGGGGAATAAGAAGCAGTAAACTAATGAAACAAGCAAGAACCCAAAAAATACTGAACATGAATCAAGATATTTCTGTTGTCTGCTTGTCAGAGCAGATGATTATGGTTATGAGGAGGTAATGAGCTTCTTCTTGTAGTAGAGAGTTTGATTCACACAACCTTCATTTGATTACTGTATGATAGAATGTAAAGTATGATTACAGAATAAAGCATATTTTAGGAACTATCAGAATGGCACCAAAATTAAGCAACATTTTGTTCTTTGTAGCAGGTAAAAGTTAAACTAGAGAAATGTAGAAGTGTGATCGAGATGAATGTGTACAGCATGTGAGGTAGGACCTAGTAAACAGGGAATGAATCATGACAGGTTGGGAGAGACATAAACACCTGTGAAGAATCACTTAAGACATTGTAATATGGAGGCTTTGAACAGCTGGATAGACGATTGAGATTTAAGTATCTGATGATAAGGATTACTATAAAAACACCCTTTGCTTTTTAGAGTGTATGTAATACATCTTTTGTGAAGTTAGGGCATATCAAGATAGTGGGCCCAGAAGTTTGGTTTCTTAGTGAGCAAACTCACAAACGAATAACAGAAAGGTTCCACTGAAGAATAGTACTATCCACAAATTTATTGAAGTGCTTTTCGTTCAAGTACCATACAGAACATCATCAGAATAAACAGATTTAAAGTACAAAGCTTCTTTTATAGCAATTCAAACTTGTCATGTGATGGGTTTTTGACCTATAATCAAGCTCAGCTTCTTAATTGCATATAAATGCTTAAGTTGGACTTAACCCTATGCATTCTGAATCTTTCTTGTATTTCCTTGTTCTTAAAGAATCCTATAAATAAGTGCAATTGTTTAAAAATGTGTTAATTTAAAACAACAAAGTGTGCACACATTTACACAAGAATAGTGACAGCATAAAACAACATACATTCCTTGTTAAAATGTTACTTAAAAACTAAAGTTTGATCTGTTTATCTTAGCAAACTTTTAAGTTTTAATAAACAGGTGATAGAGCAATCTTCATTCAAGCCTGTATATGTAAAGGCATTCAGTTTGATTTGCCATATCAGCTCTAATTTCTCCAGCAATAAAGAAAAAGAGCCCCCCCCCCCCGTTACCAGGTTCAACTTGATCAATACCTCTAAATTTAAAACCGTGGTTGTCACATTCTACTATGTGCATAGCCACAGCATTTTCTGTTCTAGCCCTATTGATGCTTTATGTATGTTCATATAGCTGCTCTTTTAATTTCCTATTGGTCTTTCTGACATAAAAAGCTGGGTATCGTTAGCATTGGGATAAATAAACTACCAATGCAGAATTCCAGTCGAGTTTCTTGTTTAACATGAATATTTCACCCACTTCTATGTGTTTACAATAGGGACAGCCCTCACATCTGAACATCCCTTGTAGCCTAGTATTAGTCATTTTCTTGTGATCCAGTAGGCTTTTTAAATTGTTCCCTCTTTTAAAGATTACCTGTGGGTGTTCACCTATTTTTATACAAAATTGGGGTTCACCCATTATTAGGGACCAGTTTTTACATAAGATTTCCCTTATACTGTATGCATCCATGCTGAATGGTGTTATAAAACTGACCATGTAGTTGTTATTAGGAAAATTACTTTCAGTTCTTAAAATCCTCTCATAGGGTTCCTCTAAAGTGGGCTCTAGTGTTGTTTAAGGTAGTTTACTATTAAGGAGTGGTCGGTACCCTCCCCTGTTTCTCTTTGTCTTCACTTCGTCTTGTATGTCTAAAATCAGAGAATCTGGATAGCCTCTTTTAAGGAACATTTTCCTTAAAACTTTACATTCGGATAAAAAAATCTCTCTGTAAAGTGACCATCCTTGTAGCCCTCCCTAGTTGGCTCTTGATGACTGACTTATTCTGATGGAAAGGGTGTGAAATGGAAAAATGTTGGAAGACATTTGAATAAGTTGCTTTCCTATACATCTTTGCTATGTATCTTTTTAGGTTTCTATCTTTTTCCAGTTCTGTGTCTAAGTAAGCCATTTTTTTCATTATGGAAGTTATATGTAAATTGGAGAAAGCTGGTAGTGCTGTTAAAATAATTAACCAGTTCTTCAGGTATAATTCTGTCATCTTTGATGATCAAGAAAATATCATCCAAAAATCTTGTGTAAAAAAAATATTTGATTATAAATTTGAATATTCTTACTGGTGTACTCTAATTCCCAGTGGGCCATTACTAAGTTTGCAAAACTGGCCCCACAAGGTAAACCCATGGCAACCCTTACTTTATGTAAAAAGTATTCATCCTCAAATATAATGTAGTTGTTAGTTAATATTATATCTAGTAGCTCCTCAACTAGATGTATTTCATTAAGAGGTGCCCCCTTTAGTCTCGTCATTCTTGAAACCCACTATTCCTTCCAAATGAGGAACTGAAGTATATAAGTCCTTCACATCTACTGTGAAAATATTGTAATTCTCTACAAAGACTCCAATAAAAATACATTTAAAATAAACATGTGAAAAGACATATAAAAAATGCATAAATGTGCAATATTTAAATGTACCTATATATCACTTAAAAATGTCATGTATTTTTGTCACTAAAAAGATTTTTTATTTGTTTAATTTTTCTTTACTTTCAAAGACCTATGATTCAAAAAACACTTTATGTTTACTAAGTCACTCAAACATGTTTTTTTTATCAGCATCTAAGGATATTTGCCAATAAGTTTCTTTCTGTTCAAGAAAATTCTTGAAATCTCCCCCTCTTAAATCTCTGTTTCCTATTTAAAACTGAAAACAGAATTTTTTTATATTTACTGCATTCCAAGGTATGCTTAAATAATGCACTGTTACTACTGCTTGTCCTAATATCGTATACATGCTCCCTTATATGATCGATCCTTCAGGGGATGAGTGGTCATCCCCATGTAGTAAGCCTCACATCCACTGCATACCCCAATATAAATAACCCCTTCAGTTTTACAATTTACATACCCTAGTACTTTAAAGCTCTGTTCTATATGGCATAAGGCTATATGTAGACCCTCCATTATGTACCTGCAATACTTGCGGGTACCACATTTGTACATTCCCATCTTATGACTATTTGTTCCATTGGAAATCTTGGTGGAATGGTCATTTTCTAATAATTTTTTAATATTAACTTGGTTACTATAAACAAAATTAGGTCTTGTACCAACCACCTTTATTATGTCACTATTACCTTCTAAGGTCTTTCAATTCTTTTGAACAATTCCTCTAATGGCTGGACAATCAACCATCATGTCCAACGTTAGGGATGCTTTAAGTTCTTTGTTAGCTATAGTATTCTTTAAAATTAAAGGAAATCTTAATATAGGAGGGTAAAATGACATTCTTTTCTCCAAAATTTCTCACTGTAATTGATTTAAATGTTCACCATCATAGCCCCTTTCTAAAAACATCTTCGTAATAATCTGAAATTCATCTAAAAGCTCTAAATCATCCGTAGTCATCTGACTAGCATGGATGTATTGTCCCTTAGGTATGTTCTTTTTCATGAATGACAGGTGATTGCTCTTATTGTGTAAATAGCCATTCGTGAAAGTTGCCTTCCTATGAATTCTACTATGAAAAAAGCGCATTTCTGATTAAGATTCCCATCTTAAAGTAACATCTAAAAAAATTCATGGAGTGAACACTGGTCCCTATAGTGAATTTCAAATACCCAGACATAGAATTTATATCAGCAACAAAATCTTTTGTTACCGAATCTGTCCCTTCCAATATAAAAAACAGGTCATCCACAAATCTGACATAAAAAAGACCTTATATTTTTTAACCAATTCTGCCAAAACTGTGGACTCCCAATGGGCCAAAACTATACTGGCATATGAGGGTGCTGACGGAGAACCCATCGCCGCACCCCTTAGTTGTCTGTAATAGGTGCGATCAAATAAAAAGAAATTGTTGCTTAATATTACTTCCATCAAATTACACAAATAATTGACTTCTGTATTACCCATCTTAGTATTAAGGGGCAAAAAACTTCTAACTGCCTCTACTCCCTATGTATGAGGGATACAAGTAAACAAGGAGACAACGTCAACAGTAAAAACAATATGTTTTTTCATGTCAAAAGTAAATTCTGATAAAAAATCCCTTAACTTCGCCAACAAATCTCATGAATCTTTAATATAGGATGGCAAAGTCTGCACTAGGGGATTCAAAACATAATCTACTACTAAGGCCATGCTTTCTGTAATAGAATGGGGAGATGAAATAATATGCCTAAATGGTGGTTCCCAAAGGTTCTTGTGAACCTTAGGGATAACAAATAAACTTCCTATCTTGGGTTTGTCAACCGTATAAAAACTGTGCATATCAAAATCAATATCCTCATTCATTAAGGCATCATACAAAAATATTGAATATATGGATATCTACGAGTGATTTCTATCATTATTCACCTTCTCATATTCAGTCATATTATTCAGCAATTTTAACATACCATTTATATACTGTTCTTTATTCATAATAACAACATTTCCCCCTTTATCGCTTTTCATGAACCGTAAGTTATCTAAACTTCTTAATTGTTTTTAATGCTTCATGCTCTTCCATAGAAACATTACTGACCCATTTGTTCTTCTTTTTTAAAACAAGCTTTCAATTCCTGTATACAAAATTTCTCAAATACATTTATTGTAGGATTTAAAACAGGAGTATAGCTAGATGGTTTAACAAAACTCTTAACATCTGTCTTAAAATCTTTGAATAAATACTCTAAATTCAAGCGTCTGGTAAACATTTTCAAATTAACAATGGTTCTTTTATAATCTGCCCTCCTAGTGGGCACAAAATTAAAACCATACTTAAAGATGGACATTTGTTCGTCAGTCATTGTGGTATCAGACAAATTAATGATTTGAAAATTGTCACCGTTAGACCTTACAGCTCATTGGCTGAAGAGCTGGAATTTGTCTGCCCCCGTGTCCTCATTTGTCTTATCTTCGGCCCTTTGCCTTTCTTTCTGGATATTAAAAAATCTTTTGATTTAGCTCCTGAATTTTTATTAACTTCTACGGGATTGACAGTACCTTCTCCAGAAATACTAGGTTTATTAACTGAATGGTCGCCTTCACTGCTCCTGGAAGGCAAATTAACATTAGTCTCTGTAAAAAAACTTTGTCACCAAGGACGGTTGTTTGAATTGGCAGAATTCTCAAAAGTTCTGCTGTCCGCCACGCCCCTTCTTAAAGGCCCATTTTCATGTTTCTGATTGCTAGAAGAAGCATTAAAAGTTTTTTTGTTATTATTGCTGTTAGTATTATTTGTATTCACTAAATTAGGAACAAAGGACTCATAAGCCCTTCGTTCTTCATAAGCTGTAACATCTATCAATAGTTTGTTGTGTTTATGGGCTACCACATCACTCTCATGCTGCTCAACATCTTCAAAAATCTGCTCATAAAAACTTTCATAGGCACAATCAGCTGTAAAATTGCATACCACCTCATCCTCTTTGACAATCTCTTCTTATAAAAAGGACATCTTAATGTTGTTATGTTCTATTAGCATTTTCAACAACTGAATGCCTGAATTATTAAACAATGTTGTCAGTTCAGCAAAAAAAGGATCTGTAGAATCGACTCCATCAGGACATTTAAAAAACAGAGCTCTTTAGGTACTATCGACAACTCAATGCATCTTTCAAAGTACCTATTTTCAAAATCTAAAGAACAATATTTTAGTCTACATAGTTTATCACATTTGCTTTGATACTCATCAATTTTTAACTTGGTAACTCTGTAATCTGCCCTAGTGAAAGGATCATAATGTTTTTCCAGAACAGAATGTCTATCATGATATTGTTTGGACACACCAGGAAACAGGGTTTGTTCTCCTTCCCTTCCTACATTTCCTTCTCTTGTAGTATAATTACTGCATTCTACCACAGTCACCTGCTCATCCTCGGAACTAAAGGCTGCTTCACCCTGCCTCCTACACTTAGTGAGCAACTGATGTAAACTCTTCTGAATATCACTCATTGAAGACACCAGGATCCGTAATAAGGCTGCATCACTAATAGATAGAGTGGGATGAATAGTAACATCCAACAAGGAGTCATCATTAACTGCCTCCGCCATTGGAACTACGTAACCAAAAAGGAAAAGTGAAAACACACGTGTGTACCACTGCAAACAAAAGATCACTAAAAACCAGAAGAGATATTCCAATGGTCAAGGAGGCACGTAGACAAAACGATGTTAGCATAAACATGTGAAAAGACATATAAAAAATGCATAAAAGTGCAATATTTAAATGAACCTATATATCACATAAAAATGTCATGTATTTTTGTCACTAAAAAGACTTTTTAATTTTTCATTTAAATATTGCAGATTTATGCATTTTTATATGCTTTTCACGTGTTTATTTTAAATGTATTATTATTGGAGTGTTTGATAAACGTTTGTTTTGTTTTTAATTGATGTATTGGCATTTGGCACCAAAATGAGGGGTATTTAAAGGATAATAGCATTTTGATTAAACTATGTTTCTGAGGAAGTCAGTTTCTGACGAAAGTGGTAATAAATTGCTGATACGCTATCATCATTTTGTCTACGTGCCTCCTTGACCATTGGAAGATCTCTGCTGTTTTTAGTGGTCTTTTGTTTGCAGTGATACACACGTGTGTTTTCAATTCTCTTCAAAGTTTAAATCATTAATTCTTTTCAGGAAGGTCTATGAGTCCTTACAAATTTGGGCTTCCTGACTATGTACCTTTTTAAAATAGAATCCACATATTTAGCACATGGGTATGTTATAGAATTCCTGGCATCTACCAGGGGTCTCATGGGTGGACTGGCCATATTTTTATGGACTTTAGGGATTCCAAACAAAGTAGGGGTCCTTGGTGCTGGCATACAAAAATAGATGTTATGTGATCCTATCTCGCCTACATTCTGTACTGATGGGTTCGGAGCCAATCCTCGGCTCCGACTCAGCACGCTATACTATAGAGCAAAGTCTCTAATTGGCTGAGCTATTCTATATCCCAGGATGCACCACCACTACCTCCCCAGATCTCGTTTGCCGCTTCATAGCAATAGACGTGGTCTCGACTTGGCTGGGCTAAGTACTATTTACTGACTAATTTTCTGTCAGAAAATTTCTAATTTTTCACCCAAAAGCTGTTTTAACAGCTATTTGTCATTTCTAAGTGTTTTTTTGTGAAAGTTTGTGTAGATTTTGTTAGCGCTAGGTTTCCGCTTTATTTAGTGAGGGGTTCCTCACGCTCTACTTCTAGTGTGTCATACCTTGTGTTACTTAACTTTTGTGTAGTAATTTTATATTTTTTTCTAGCGTCAAGGTCCCATTTTAGTTAGAGGGGCCTTGCCCTCGCGCTCTGCTAGAGCTCTGTTGTAGTTTCTACTTGTGGGCCTATCCTGTTTAAATTAGAGGGATTTGGTTCATTTGTGGTAGTTTTCTTGTTCTGTTTTTTGAGTGTGTCTTGTAGAGATGTCGAAGGAGCATAGGCCTTCAGGTTTTAAAAAATGTACCAAGTGTGGGTACAAGATGTCAATCACGGATGACCATTCTCTATGTGTTTATTGCCTAGGTCCTAAACACCTTCAAGAGTTGTGTAGTGTATGTCACGCCTTTTCTTCTCGTGTCCTCCAAGAGAGGAAAAACAAATTGATATTGAAGGGGCTCATCACCCCTTCTTTTGAAGAGGCTTTATCTTCTTCCCCCTCTCCTTCCAGGAAGAAGAAGTCTTCGGCTCCGACCAGTCCGTCGGAGCCGACAGCTAAGAAATCAAGACAGGCTTCTCCGTCGGCTCCACGGACTTCGGAGCCGAGGTCGGAACGGTCTGCCTCGATGCCTCCAGCCTCGACTGCTCTGTCTTCGGAGCTGAGCACTCGAGCATCGAGAGGCAGGTCACCTTCTTCGGCTCCATTGGTTTCGGAGCCGAGAAAGGTCGCTCGCTCAGACTCTTCTACCTCGGTGCCGAAGTCCCCGTCGGCTCAGAGGGAAATTACTGTGCTGGTGGAATCTCCCTCGGCGCCGATGTTGCTTGAGACTATTCGGAGCCAGTCCCCTAGTTTTTCGGAACCAGCGGAGAAGTCAACTCGGGCCCGATCGGTCTCTTCTCGGTCTTTGAGGATGTCCGATTCGGATATAGACAGGGTGCTTCAAAGGCTGTTCCAGTCTCCAGTTTTCCAAAACCGATTGTCCACCCTGTTGTATTGGTTCCTCCTCCAACAGCCTCGGCACCGTTGGAGTCGGTGCTGGTGGAGCCAGTGGAGGTTCTCGGGTCGGCTTCGACCCTTACTCCAACCCCGACCTTCGGATCGGAGTTCGGTACACGGACCTCCTCGGTTGGCCCCGGGGTTGATGCTTCGGGTCCGATGCTTTCGGTTCCAAGCCTCCCTCTCGGTGCGTCGGCTGCGGGAGTGCCGTCTACTGTTGTGGCCTTGGGGGTCGGACCTTCCCAGGACTCGGGGGGTCCGGCCTTCAGGGCCATGAGGACTGCTTTGGCCAAATCTTTCTTGGCTACCTCCACCATCTCTCCGGCACCTTCCCTTGACACAGAGACTTGTTCCTTTGTTGTCCCCCTGTCTCAAGACAGCGGAGCCCTGGGGCCTGAGGTCACCCCCATTGGGGATTCCTCTCTTCCTGGGGGTCCTTCCAAGGCTTCTTCGGTGGAACCTCCCAGGAAGAGACAGTGTAAGAGGAAGCACGTCGACTCGCCTGATGAGTCTCTCACCTCGGACACCGACCTTGATGATGTGGAGGGGTCCCCCAAGTCATCCTCGGATGATGTCTCCTTTGTAGACATCTTAGAAATCCTCAAGCAACGAGGCGACTGGCAGTCCAACCCCCCTTCCGCTGAAGAGTCGGTATTCCTCAAGGCCTTTGGGGCTCAGCCTTCCACCTCCTGGGTGTCTCCGCCCTTCGATGAGCTCCTGGATTTGATCCCGGATTCTGTGGAACCGGTGCCAGCTCACCTGAATAAATTTCTGTCAGCCCCCCCTGAAAAGGAATTCTTATCTAAAGGTGTGGCCGTAGATGCCCTGGTGGTGGCATCTGCTACCCAGCAAGATGTGGCAGAGGCTTCGACATCCATCCATCCTCCTAATAAAGAGTCCAGGAGTATGGATCGGTATGGGAAGCGCACCCTTACTTCAGCGGCCTTTACCTTAAGGTCTCTGAATTACCTTACGCACTTCACTAGACTTCAGAGGGATCTGGTCAAGGAACTTTCAGATACCCTCTCTGGTAACCTACCTGAGCAGTTGGCCCAGATGGTTAGCTCTCAGTTGGCTACTCTATCATCAATATCGAACTCGTCCATGAGGCTCATTTCATATGCGGCCGAGGGGGCGAGTAGAGTGGCGGGTATAGGCATTGCTCTACGGAGACAAGCCTGGCTCCGCCTGTGTCATTTTGCGGAGGCCTTCAAGTCTTCCTTTGCCGATGCTCCCTTTGACGGGTCCTCCTTGTTTGGACCCAAGGTAAAGGACACCTTGACCCGCTGTGAACAAGAGGGTAAGACTTTGACTGCCATAGGGGCACGGTTTTCCACTCCCTTCCGGCCTTATCCCAAGGCTAGAAGGGGGGGGAAATGTGGTTCTGCAAATCTCAGAAGACTTACCCCTCACAGTAGGATGATCCCCCTTCTAGAGGCAGAGGAGGGGGAAATTTTTCAGGAAGACGCCGTCCCAGAGGTGGCAGAGGCCCCCGCAACACTGGAGACCGCGAGTCCTTTCGTGGCTCCTCAACCTTCCAGCATCCCTGAAGGATTGCCCGACTGTGCCGCTCCGGAGCCAGTCGGGGGTCATTTTTCGAGGCACCTAAAGGCCTGGGAGAATATCACTCAGGACCGATGGGTGCTCCGAATCATTGCCGGAGATTACAACATCCCCTTCTCTCAGCCCCCCCACCATCCCGGAAAATCCCAGACCCACCTCCCAGTCAACGGGATCTTGCAGCCATCGAAATTTCAAAGCTGCTTCAAAAAGGAGTCATCCAACCGGTCCCCGAAGACCAGACCGGATTAGGGACTTACTCAAGATTCTTTTTGGTGCCAAAAAAGACCGGGGACATGAGGCCCATCTTGGATCTCAGCAAACTCAACCGTTCTGTCAAGAATTCCAAGTTCCGGATGGTCACCTTACAATCCAGTCTTCCGTTGCTGGAGGAAGGTGTTTGGATGTGCTCCATAGATCTCAAGGACGCCTATTATCATATCCTGGTAGATCAGGCGTCCAGGAGACACTTGCGCTTCAGCCTGGGAGACAGTCATTTCCAGTTCTGCGCACTGCCCTTTGTTCTCACCACAGCCCCCAGGGTGTTCACCAAATGTTTGGCGGTGGTGACTGCTCACCTGAGAAGTCTAGGATTCCAGGTGTTTCCATACCTAGACGACTGGCTCCTAACTGCCACTTCCAGGCGTCTACTCTTACAGAACCTAGCAGCCACTATATCTCTAGGCAACTCCCTAGGAATCACCTTGAATTGGGAAAAGCCTGTGTTGCTGCCATCTCAGCGCATACGATTTATCGGAGTAGAGATCGACTCAAAGCAAGTGCGGGTCTATCTTCCTACAGAGAGTATAGAAATACTACAATCCCAAGTCCGAGCATTGCTCCTCAAACGCCGAGCCCCAGCCAGGATGGTCTTACAACTGTTGGGTTCCATGTCGGCTACCGTTCTCCTAGTTCCCTTAGCAAGATTGCATATGAGGATTCTCCAGTGGCTCCTGTCAGTCCAGTGGTCGTATCAGGATCTCCCTCTCAGTCACCTCATTATGATCACGGAGACGTGCAAACAGGACCTCCGTTGGTGGCTTCTTTCCTCCAACCTGGATCAGGGACGACCCTTCGTTCCTCCACCTCCAGTGGCCACTTTGACTACGGACGCCTCCCAGATGGGGTGGGGGGACATTACCTGGGCAGGTCAGTCCAAGGCAAGTGGCACCCCGATGAGAGTTCCCTCCACATCAACATACTGGAAATGAGCACTACACAGTTACCTCCCCCAGGGCATGATTGCCATTCAGTCTGACAACATGTCAGTAGTCTGGTACCTGAACAAGCAGGGAGGGACCAGGTCCTACCCCCTTTGCAGAGAGGCCATGAAAGTATGGGATTGGGTGATTGCAACCAACCGTGTCTTGGTAGCAACACACATTCTGGGGAGATCCAATGTGATAGCCGACAGACTGAGCAGAACTATTCTCTCCCCGCACGAGTGGTCTCTGAATGACAGAGTGGCAAATCAGATCTTCAGAAGATGGGGAACTCCTTGTTGCGACCTCTTTGCAACTCCTCTCAACACGAAATGTCTACAGTTCTTCTCTCTCACCCCAGTTCCGGGGGAGTTTCCCAAGGACGCCCTAGTCCAAGCATGGCCCACCGGCCTACTGTACGCCTTCCCACCGGTTCCGCTTCTTCCCAGGGTGATCCAGAAGGCGATTCACTTGCAGTGCAAGATGATTTTAGTTGCTCCATACTGGCCTCGGCAAGTCTGGCTGCCCTTTCTTCGGAAATACGCACTGGACGGTCCATGGTTCCTGGACCAGGTTCCAGACCTCTTGATCCACCAGTCAGGACAGCTTCATCAGTCCCTTCACTCGTTGAGGTTAACAGCTTGGCTCCTCCACTTCCGACCTTAGTCAGGAACCAGGTTTTGGACTCAGAAGTCATACATATCTTGTCCTCGGCCCACAAGAATTCGACTAAAAAATGTATAACAGCAAATGGAAGAGATTCGCCATTTGGGCCCAACTCCGAGGGTTAGATCCCATTTCTGCCCCGGTGTCAGAAGTTTTGAAATTTTTAGCTTTCTTATTCAATCAAGGTTCTTCGGTCTCTACCATCAAGGTTCAATTGGCAGCAATTTCTAATTTTCATGAAAGTATAGACCCACCTTTGATGAGCAATAAGTTGTGTAAAGCCTTCATGAAAGGTGCTGGGCTGCTACGACCTCCGATTTCTCATCCCGCTCCACCGTGGGATCTTAATTTCGTATTAGGTGCTTTGACATCTTCCCCCTTCAAACCGGCAGCAACTTGCGACTTGAAATTTCTTTCTTGGAAGACTGCTTTTTTGGTGGCAATTACATCAGCCAGAAGAGTTTCGGAACTTCAAGCCCTATGTGTCAAACCGCCGTACCTGGTTTTTCACAAGGATAGAGTATCCCTCAGGCCTAATCCATCCTTTGTTCCCAAAGTTTGTTCTAGTTTTTGTCTTCAACAGTCATTGGAACTCCCAGTCTTCTTCCCAAACTACTCAGACAGAGCTGAATACATCTTCCACTCATTGGATGTCCACAGGCAGTTGCGTTTCTACTTAGATAGGATGCACCAAACACAGAAAACAGATCAGTTGTTTGTGTCCTTTTCTGACAATAAATTGGGCAAAGCCGTCACGAAGGTCACCATTGCCAAGTGGATCAGAGACTGTATCAGTCATACTTACCTTCTTTCTAATAGAGAGCTTACAACCACTGTGAAAGCTCATTCTACAAGGGCTATGGCTACTTCGACAGCCTTTCATTCCAAGCTTGCCATTAGTGACATTTGTGCTGCGGCTACCTGGTCTTCTCCTCACACCTTCATTTCTCAATACAAATTTGATGTTGCATCTCGGGGGCGAGCTTCCTTCGGTTCCACAGTTCTCAGGAGTGTTTTCCAGTGAGCCACCCAGGAATCAGGTGCTAGGGATGCTGTCCCATCAGTACAGAATGTAGGCGAGATAGGATCACATAACATCTTTTAGTTATGTACTTACCATAACTTTAGATGTTTGGGATCCATCTCGCCTACATTCCTAATACCCACCCTCCTTCCCCCTGCCTTGGAGATCAGAAGAGACCGGACGGTTCAGTTTAACCGTTTCATCTTGAAACACCTGGCAATGTCATTTCAACTGTCTATGACTGTGTGCATGTGTGCGGACAAACAAGATCTGGGGAGGTAGTGGTGGTGCATCCTGGGATATAGAATAGCTCAGCCAATTAGAGACTTCGCTCTATAGTATAGCGTGCCGAGTCAACCCATCAGTACAGAATGTAGGCGAGATGGATCCCAAACATTTAAAGTTATGGTAAGTACATAACTAAAAGTTATACAACATTACATCAGTTTTAGCTACTATGAATAGATCATTAATGTACGAATTAATATGTCTGTATGCCGTATTAAATTTGTTGAGTGAAATTTTAGTGTATGTTTCAGTCAAAAGCAGTTGTTCCATCCTGTTGTTATAATCAGTTATTTCCATCAAAACCAGCCTCCCCCTTGTCAGGTTTCATAACTCTCACATGTACATTCTGCAACTCAAACAGAGTTTCCCTCTCAGTCTCACTGATGTTAAAATTATTACATTTATGTAATTTCCTACTGTACTGGTGTTGTTTATCAAAATTCCTCAGGTCTAACTGACATACATACTCAAAAGTAGAAATATGAGGATGCAATGGGGGGTTGTATGTACTGGTTATTTTAAATTCATTATTATACTCATTAGCCCCCAACAATGTTACTAAATTCAGTTTTCTTGTAAATATTTTAAGGTCTAACACAGTACAAGATAAATCAAATTTACATGAAAGGACGAATGTAAAGCCCTTTGCTAATAGTTCAACAAGTTATGGGCTAACCTCATATGAGGAATAGTTATAAATTTTAAAGTCTTTCCCTTCATTCATTATCACAGAAAGTTTTCTCTCAGTGTTAAACAGTACCTGAGTTTGGAGGTGAATTTCATCCTCCATTTGTTCCTCTTCCGTGGGTTGAAGTACCTCCCTTGTTGGTTCTGGTACATCCGTGTACTGGTCATTGGCCTGAGGTTGAAAATATTTCCACTCTATAGGTTATACTCATTTGTTGGTTGCTTTATTTGTGCCTGGGTGTGAAATCTGCTCATGTCTCTGTTCAGCTCTCCATCGTGGGAAGACTGGTTTGGCCTGTTTGTCTCTGTTCCTCCTTGCTGAATGTCTCAGTAGTTCACACCAGAGTTACTAGCTCCACCTCCTGGTGATGTCAAATCCACCCGGTCAATGTTGGTGTTTCCTGAATTCAATGGGTATGTCTCATCTCGTCCAGTAAGTTTTCAAACTTACAAGGGGGGTGGTATGGGGTAAGCTATCCCTTTATTGTGGTCACCATTGTTTTTTTTATTCTTAATTGTTTTCATCTTGTCAATGTATTGGTTTAAACTGTTGAACACCCTGTCATATTCAAAGCGTTAACGGTTAAAGTCTAAATAATTTTTAATAGAGGTATCAAGCTCAGCTACCTCTCGTGTTAGGGTGTCCACAGTTACTTGGCAGTGTTTACACATTAAACATAGGAGTTCTAGCCCTTGCTTGTTGAACAATTCGATCAACTGTTTATAAAAGGTGGATCCGGCTACCAACTCCTAGGGGTATTGATGGTGATGTAGCCCTTTAGGTACTAGTTTCCAATATGTGCATTCATTGAAATAAGCTTTCTTCAATTGCAACTTTTTTAGAACTGAAAACAATTTTCCTAATAACTACATGGTCAGTTTTATAACACCATTCAGCATGGATGCATATAGTATAAAGGAAATTTTAAGTAAAAATTGGTCCCTAATAATGGGTGAACCCCAATTTTGTACAAAAATAGGTGAACACCCACAGGTAATCTTTAAAAGAGGACACAATTTAAAAAGCCTACTAGATTACAAGAAAATTACTAATACTAGGCTACAAGGGATGTTCAGATGTGAGTGTTGTCCCTATTGTAAACACATAGACGTGGGTGAAATATTCATGGTTAGACAACAAAAATACAAGTTGAACAAGAAATTCAACTGTAATTCTAAATTAGTAGTTTATTTAGCCCAATACCAACCAACAATGATCAGCTTTTTATGTCAGGAAGACCAATAGGAAATTAAAAGAGCGGCAATATGAACACACACACACACACACACACACACACACACACATATCTATATCTATATATATATATATATATATCATATATATATATATATATATATATATATATATATATATATATATATATATATATATATATAGCATCAATAGAGCTATAACAGAAAATGCTCTGGCTAAGCACATAGTAGAATTTGAGAACCACAATTTTAAATTTAGAGATATTGACCAAATTGAACCTGGTAACAGAGGGGGGTCCTTTTTCTTTGCTGTTGGAGAAATTAGAGCTGATATGGCAAATCAGACTGAATGCCTTTACATATCCAGGCTTGAATGAAGCTTGCTCTATCACCTGTTTATTAAAACTTAAAAGTTTGCTAAGATAAGCAGATCAAACTTTAGGTTTTAAGGAACATTTTAACAAGGAATGTATGTTGTTTTATATGTTCATAGGTTCATAGGTATGTACTAGGCTATCTGCCCGAGGGCATTTATAAGCCCAGCCAGAGTATGTCAGCTTTCACCGTCCCATTAATTAATTAACTGAGCTTCTGTCAAGAAGAGCCAATGAAGTGATCCCAGGGGTGTATTTTTGTTACCCATCCACTCGTCAAGGTTTCTCTTGAAGAGTGTTAGTGATGAGGGGCTCTGCATAATGTAGTTAGGAATTTTGTTCCAAAGCATGGGGAGTCTCTGTGACAGGAATCTATCCCACCAGCATGTTCTATTTATTGTTGTGGCAAGGTTTAGCTTACTAGAATAAGTGGCTCGCAGTAACTTGGATTTCTTTAGGTGGAGCATGTCCATCAATTCTGAGTTGGACATGGCTTTGTAAGTCAGGCAGAGATCACCTCTGAGTAAGTGATATGCCACTGATTACAGCTGGAATTTTTCCAGTCAGGCTGCATAGGACATATGTTTGAGGCCAGTAATCCTCCTGGTGAGGTACTTTTGTGGTCTTTCCAGCTGTTGGAAGTGCCTTGTGAGGTACATCCCAAATGGGGCATTGTACTCTATGATGAGTGATGAGTAGAGGGGCACTATAACCTCTTTATTTCTAGATGCGACCCCTTTAGTAATTAGATGGGCTACAAAGAAGGATTTCCTAACTACTTTGGCAATATGATTGTCAAAGGAGAGATTACTATGTACCTGGGTCCCCAGATCTCTTATGACCTCTTCTGTATTAAGGGGGCTGCCACCTATGTGGTAACTTTTGGGTGTTTTGTTTTTCATAAACGGGATGACTATGCATTTTTTGGCATTTAGCTCGAGACCATGACTTTGACACCAGGTGTCCATCTCAGTAAGGCCCTTTTGGAGAATGTCCGTGTCAGCCAGAGTCAGTTATGGCTCCCAGTTTGCAGTCATCAGCGAACTTGTTTAGCCATAGTCATCCTGTGTTTGCCTATATGCCAAACAGTAGGGGACCCAGGACCAAGCCTTGTGGGACACCACTTGTGACTGGTTTAGAGTCAGAACTGGAGCCCACTATTCTTACCGTGTGAGTTCTGTCTGTAAGCCAGTGGGCAACCCATCTCATGATGTAGGGGTTTATGTTCAGGCTGGTGAGTTTTTCTATAATTCCCGAGTGGGGAATGGTGTCAAAAGCCTTGGCGAGGTCAAGGTAGGCTGTGTGAACTACCTTCCCCTCATCTATGGCCTTGATGACTGTCTCAATGAAGTCATCCATATTTAGTAGGCATGATCTGCCATTAACAAAGCCGAACTGGGTCAGGTCAAGTGTTTGGGGGTTCCCAATGTCTTTGTTAATGAGTTCCATGATGATGTGCTCCATAGCCTTGCAGACCAGGCTAGTCTGTCTTATGGGGCGATAGCTACCAGGGTCAGTTGTGGCCCCTCCTTTGTGGAGCGGAATAACCCTTGCTGTGCACCATTCTATGGGCATGTAGCCTGTGGAGAGGCTGAAGTTGAATAGTGTGTTTAGCCAGGGGGTTAGATCATTCTGTAGATCGTGCAAGACGCTGTGCTTTTGGCTTTTGAAAGGGTTGTTTTCACCTGTATGTCTGTGATTTCTGGGGCATTACACTTTTCCGATATTGTTGTGGGCCCTTTTGGGGATGAGAGGGTGGGGAAGTTTGCACTGAATCTATCTGCCAGGATGCTGGCAATATCAGTGGGTTCAGTATATTTTGTGCTATTTTACACTAGCGCAGAGCATATCTGTGAGTTGCCACTTAGATTCTTGACATAGCTAAAAAGGCCTTGTGGTTATCCTTCGAATCCTTGGCTATTTTTCTTTTGAGATCCAGGGCATTTGAGTTGATAAATTCTAGGAAGCACTGGACCTGGGAGTTTGTACTTGAGTAGTTTTCCCAGTTAATGGTAGGGTAATTGAAATTGCCCAATATCAGGGTGTTCGGTAGGACCTTCATGTTTTCCAGTGTCTCCAGAAAGGCGTAGTCCTGGGTCATGGCTGGTGATCTGTAGCAGGCCACAATTTGCATTGCAGATTTGCCTGATGTTAGCTGCACATGGATGATCTTGGAGGTATCATGCTGCGCCACTAACCTGGAGGTGTAGGTATCCTTGGTGAATATGGATACACTCCCTCCATTTGTGCTTTGGTCCATGTTCTGTAGCCGAAATGTGTGGTATGAGTTGTAGCCTGGTAGTGCTGGGGTGCTCTATGGAGCCTTGAACCAGGTTTCAGTTACTGCACACATGTCGACGTTCTCCATACTGAGGAGTGCTTCGAGCACGTGCATTTTGAGATTTAAACTTCTGGCGTTGAGTAGCATAATCCTCATTTTTTTATTTGTGCTTTTTACAGAGGTGGGTTTGACTTTTGAGCCTTGCCTAAAAAAGTCACTATGGGGGCAGCAAGAGCCTTGGCCAGTATTTGAAAGCCTAGAGGTGACAGGTGCAAGCCATCTCTTGTGAAGCAACGAGGCTTGTTGAGCATGTTATCCCAGGCTGACAGACACTGGATCCCCTTTGAATGACACCAGAAGCTTAGACAATTGTTGAAATTGATATTTTTTTCTTTATACTGCAGTATCATACTTGGTGAGGGGAGGATGCTACTCAGGGTCAGGGTCATACCCGCCTGGGCTACATGATCAGAGAGCTCTTCCATGTCTCTTTTCATGTAGTCCAAGGAGGTACATCTCAGGTCATTCACACCAACATGATCAATGACAGTCATATTTGTACTTGTTCTGGAGTGACCTGAGTGCTTGTGTTATGTGGTGTATTCTGGCTCCCGACAGGCAGCTAACAGTAACCTTCTCCTTGCCCAGCCTAGTGAATGGGGCGTCAGTGTACTTGACTATAGAGTCGCCTATTACTAGTGTGTTAGGTATGTTATTTCACCTTAAGGGCTGTGATTGTGCGGCACACTGATTTTGTGTTTTATGTGTTGTCTGGTTTGAGACGGGAGGTGCAGGTTTTTGGGTGTCTGCTTTGGAGGTCTGTGATGCTTTTGCAGGTTTTTATTTAGAGCCTCTGAGTATGATTTAGTGTATTTATTTGTATTTTTTGCCAGTGCTGGTTTAGTAGGTCTGTGTGAGGCTGGAGGTGTGGTGCAAGAGTTAACCTTCTCCTCATGACTGCCTGTTCCAGTCTTGGGTGGAGAGAACTTAGCCTCCAATTTAGCTATATAATTGCATCTCTCGCATTTGTTAATGTTTTGTGGTAGGAGGAGAGGGTTGTCTGTGTACATGAGGCAGTTGTAACATTGCCTCAGGATACCCAAGTTCACCAGTTGGACTGGAGAGTATACCTGAAAGTATCTTTTGGTCATGCCTGAATAGTAGGGTGAGCTGCTTAAGAAAAATGAAAATATCCAAACCCAGAAAAGGCTGAATGGAGTAAATAACCAAGAGCAATGCACCAAAAATTAAAATCCAACAGTTTTATTCCACCACGATAAGAGTTTAGCACTTTCGTCAAAAGTACATAAAATTGATTTCTTCAGAACTACATGACACACATAATGCTGATTTAAATAGCCTGCCCTACTAAACAATTAGTCAAACAAGAAAGATGTAATTTCCTGCTAAAAAATCTCATTTCCTGCTAAAAAAGTATGTCATTCCCTGTTAGAAAAAGGTATCATTCCATGCTAAAAAAGTACTACCCCACTAAAATAATACAACTGAATTATTGATCCATTGATCCCCCAAAAATAGAGCTTATGTTAAAAACGTTACATTAAAAAAAATAGCTTTTAGTTTTAACATAGAACTAATAGAAATGTTATCATTGAGCCCAGGCGGCACACATGCATTTAACCTTATTTGCCACTTGAGCTCTAAAAATTCAAGAAAATCATCGACAGGTCCACCCCTTGTACCCAAGGCGACCTGCTCTTGTACGCAAGTCGACCTGCTCTAATACAAAAAACTTGAAACAGTGTGTGGGATACAATTTAATATGCTTAAATAAGGCGTTGGTCTCCCTATGTTTGTTAATATCATAACTGTGTTGATAGATCTATTGTCTTAAAGCTTGGACAGCCTTACCCACATAGTAACAGTCGCAACCTGTACAGGATGCAACATATACAAACCCCTTGGTGTAACAATAGTACTTTTCATGTGTAGTGATTTTACCAAAATTTATAAGTTTAATAAATTCGGCATCAATCATCATCAACAATTCGGCATCAACCTTTGAAAGATGTACACATGTATGTTACAGAAAAGAGGTTACCCCCCTCAATTTGTTAATGACATAATAGGTGAGGTCCAACAAAAAAGAACTAAGGGGGTTTATAGAACATTATTGGGCAACCCTCTGGGTCTAACCAGGCCCTTAGCAACTGAGAGAATGAACAACTATAGCAGGGCATTAGTGTTATCTTTAACTACTGATTTTTTTGACATCAAAAGCGTCATTTGTGGTTGCTGGAACATGTTTCATATTGATGAGAATATCATTAATAAACTAGGTGAAAAACCCCTGGTGGTGTACAAAAAGTGTACATCTTTCAAAGGTTTAGGTGAAAGAAAAAAGGTGGCATCTGGACTAGGTGGTACATTCAAATGTGGAAGATGCACCCAACGTTTTTTTGTGATTGATGCCGAATTTATTAAACTTAGGAATTTTGGTAACATCATTTCACATAAAAAGTACTATTGCTACACCACGGGGGTTGTATATGTTGCATCCTGTACAGGTTGTGACTGTTACTATGTGGGTAAGACTGTCCAAGCTTTAAGACAATGGATCTATCAACACAGTTATGATATTAACAAACATAGGGAGACCAATGCCTTATTTAAGCATATTAAATTATATCCCACACACTGTTTCAAGTTTTTTGTATTAGAACAGGTTGACTTGGGTACAAGGGGTGGATCTGTCAATGATTTTCTTGAATTTTTAGAGCTCAATTGGCAAATAAGGTTAAATGCATGTATGCCACCTGGGCTCAATGATAACATTTCTATTAGTTCTATGTTAAAACTAAAAGCTGTTTTTTTATGTAACGTTTTTAACATAAGCTCTATTTTGGGGGCTCAATAATTCAGTTGTATTATTTTAGTGGGGTGGTACTTTTTTAGCATGGAATGATATCTTTTTCTAACAGGAAATGACATACCTTTTTAGCAGGAAATGACATTTTTTTTAGCAGGAAATGACATATTTCTTTTTGACTAATTGTAGAGTAGGGCAGGCTATTTAAATCAGCATTATGTGTGTCATGTAGTTCTGAAGAAGTCAATTTTGTGTACTTTTGACGAAAGCACTAAACTCTTATCGTGGTGGAATAAAACTGTTGGATTTTTATTTTTGGTGCAGTGCTCATGGTTATTTATTCCATTCAGCTTTTTCAGGGTAAGCTGCTTAGTCGTTTGGTTGGTGATGGGTGAATAATGAGCCTTGCCCCGCTGGGCAATCAAGTGTCGGGGCATATTAGTGCTTGCTATTAGGTCTGAGCAAGTGCTGGACTGTAGGATTCTTTTTAAGTGCTTAGGTTGTGAGTTAGACTACTTTCAAGGGAAAAACTGAAAAGAAGACTTGGTGGAGCCAGGATAAATTTAGCCCTAGCTAACCGATACTGCCCAGACGTGCAAAACTATGCAAACATGGTTTTTACAGCAGGGAAATGAAAGAGATAAAAATTAGCCCAAAATGGCCTTTAAACTACTAACTTCTGGGTTGGAACCACTCCTCCAGGGACAGATGGATGTTCAAAGCTCCCTCTCTCACAGGTGAACAGAGAAAATTCCCTCTATCCAAGTAAGGTATGGGCAACTCAGAAAATTGTAACACAGCCCTGAATTCAGCACTAGCCTGAAAACTGGACTATACTAGCTTAGAAAGGTGGGAAACTAGGAGAATTATTTTAAAAGATAAGGCCAAAACAGTAAAACATACACTTAAAACAGCTTTAAATGACTACAAACAGTAAAATATACACCTAAAACAGCTTTAGATGACTACAAGCAATCAGAAAAGGCTTTTAAACAAATTACCCAATTTACCAGTAAAAAATCTCAAAACTGAGCCCTGTTCCTGTAGTCTTCAATCAGACAAGTTCTAACTGCACACTCCTGCCACTGGGTTGCAGGGGAATTTTCTCAAAAAAAAAGGCCTGGATTAGTGCTCAAGTTATACAAACAAAGCTAGATTCAGCAGGCCTGGATCTAGTCTATGCCACAGCAAACAAGGCGCACCAATTTCAGTAAGAAACAGTTAAAATATGCAGGCACTATAAGCCTTTAACCAGAAATTCCCAGCTCAGAAGGGCAGAGTCCAGCCTCTCCTCCCACAAGAGTGTAGACCACAAACCTTCTTAATGTAAAATAACTGGCCTGAAGCCCAAGTGCTTAAACCAGAACTTATACACTTTTAGAATAACAGACACTGAGCCTTCAATCAGCAGTTCCCAACTTAGATGGATGTAAGTTACCTGTCCTGCCACATTAGGGCAGACCACAAACCTTCTTAAGGTAAAACAACTGGTCTGAAGCCCGAGTGCTTAAACCAAAAGGCTTAGAATGATAGTTACACCAAGCAGTAATAAATACAATTGAGTACTTTTAAGATGACACAAAAGCAAAATAAAGTAATAAAGTAGGAAGAAACACAAATACAGTAAAAGCAGATGAATAAAGTGCAATTTTTTTTTTTGAGTGAGCAAATGAGATGGGCCCAGGTGGAGTATCCAAATGCAAATTTACAAGAGGGGCAGGCAGTTTCAAAGCCACCAAGATTAACACCAAAACAAAAGCAGGGAGGGTGGGTGGGGAACTAACTGAAAAAACAGAGCCACAACTTCCAGCTAGGTAGTATTCAATGTGACACAAATAAATCAATTTAAATGCTGTATTATTTGAAAAAAGTGCAGATAAAGATTTACTTAAATTCACTTATACGTCCAGTTGATTGCATGTAAGTCTTTGCTGGCCAAAGCTCAGAGTTTAAGCAGAAAATAATCCAAAATGTACCACTTATATAAGGCAGAAACTGAATATCAATGAAGTGAACTACCCCCACTTATCACTGGCTGTGCAGGAATTCTAACAAGCACTAAATTTTAACAAGCATTTACTGAAAAAACAGAGCCACAACTTCCAGTTAGATAGTATTCAATGCAATACAAATAAATCAATTTAAATGCTGTATTATTTGAAAAAAGTGCAGATAAAGATTTACTTATATTCACTTATACATCCAGTTGATTGCATGTAGGTCTTAGCTGGCCAACGCTCAGAGTTTAAGTAGAAAATAATCCAAAATGTACCACTTATACAAGGCAGAAACTGAATATCAATGAAGTGAACTACCCCCACTTATCACTGGCTTTGCAGAAATTCTAACAAGCACTAAATTCTAACAAGCATTAACTGAAAAAACAGAGCCACAACTTCCAGCTAGATAGTATTCAATGCAACACAAATAAATCAATTTAAATGCTGTATTATTTGAAAAAAGTGCAGATAAAGATTTACTTAAATTCACTTATATATCTAGTTGATTGTATGTAGGTCTTAGCTGGCCAAAGCACAGTTTAATGCTGTCACTATTCTTGTGCAAATGTGTGCACACATTGTTGTTTTAAACTAGCACATTTTTAAACCAGTGCACTTATTTATAGGATTCTTTAGGAACAAGGAAATACATGAAAATTTCAGAATGCATAGGGTTAAGTCTAACTTAAGCATTTAAATGCAATTAAGAAGCTGGGCTTGATTATAGGTCAAAACCCATCACATGACAAGTTTGAATTGTTATAAAAGAAGCTTTGTACTTTAAATCTGTTTATTCTGATGAAGATCTGTATGGTACTTGAACGGAAAGTGCTTCAATAAATTTGTGGACAGTACTATTCTTCAGTGGAGCCTTCCTGTATTTCTTAGTGAGCAGTTTATATCATTATGAACATGTTAATTAAGAAGGGGCAGACATTGTTCTGTAGAAGACTGAACAGTGTACTGGCGAATAAGTATGTGACTATCCGTGACTGAAAGAGAACTAGCATGCTTAAAAGTTCATAGTGACAAGTATGCTGGCTTGCCTTTTTTGCTTTTTTTGTAGCAGTTTGGTGATATTGGTTATTGTCAAAGATTATAAGAGGAAACGTGTACATGTATTCCATTTTGTGAATTAGGATACTCTTCACTATTGTTAAACATAATTTCTGACAACTAGTATGAATTATGTAAGTCATTATGTGACTAGAAAAGTTATCTGAGGGGAATCGAGAAGTGTTTCCAAATATTAAGTTACATGATTAACCAGGTAATATTCTGTTCTATCAATATAGCTACTAGTAAAGATCTTGGGGGGTCAAAAGCATTGTATTCGTTTTAATAAATATATTTTTTTTCTGAATGCTATCAGTGACTAGGTTCCACAAGCACTCAAACTTGTCTTTTAGTAAGCTCAGCTTGAGCTGTTTGACAGTTGGGGCATGTGGAAGTTGTCCAGAAGCTTTGAAAGCTGGTCAACTGTTATATGTTTGGTAGGATATAACCCATATTGCTAAAGCTATTGCAGCAGTGATCATTCAAACATCTACTGTTATGGTAAGTTCAACTTACTCAACAGTACTTTTTCCACAGTCCTTTTTCAGTCACACATGACTGCTACAAGAAGATTGTTATGGTAACTATTATTCAGCTGAGCAGAATGCAGTCTGAAAACAGCTTCCATTTGAAGCTGAGCTCACAAAAAGATGACCCTTTTCTCCATCTTAGGTAATGATTGTTGTCCTCTGAACTGACATTTTTAGCCTTTCTGCTAGACTTTCTGTCTTCTTTCGTATTATTCCTGATTCCTGTCCCACAGTGGATCTGTTTCAATTTTTGATTTTTCTGATGAAAGCCACAAAATATTTTGTTACCCTTCTCTGTTCTGACATCGCTCTGGGAAAGTCATGGCTCCATTGCAACATGCAATACTTCAGACTGGTTCTTATCAATTGCGATTAAACAGAATAATATCATTTTATGTTCAACAGGTGGTGATTCTTCCTACACAGAACAAAACAAGCTTACTTTTTTTCCTGCAATGTCCTAACAGATTATTAATAGAAAAGAAAAGAAAAAAGATTGTTCATTCTCTGATTATGTATTTTATTGTATAATAGGATGGTGGTATGACCCTGATTAAGATAAAGCCAGTAATTAGTGAATGAAAGTGAGGAAAGAAACAAAAAAGTTAACCCATTTTCCATTTGCAGTCTTTATCCTAACATAGTTCGGGGATGTTATTTTTCTTTCAGGAAGTTTTATAAATTCTGGCAGGACACCAGATTCACAAGATTTTGCTTTTCAGTTTTGATCTGTTTCTTGAAAAATATATTTTTTTCTGCAAAAGTGTTGAAGATTGCATAAACCAAATATTGACAAACAGAGTTTCAAACTTCATGTAATACAGAAACGGCATGTCAAAGCAAAATCTGTTATTCAACATTTTAAGGCTGTACGAGCAGCATTTAACATCAGACCACAATTGTTTTTGTTTTCTCCCATTATGTTTTGGCATTGGGTCTGATTCTTGAACTAAGAGGTTGTGACATATGCAAGTACATCTGTGGACAGTGGTAACAGTGGAGTACCCACTACCTACAGAAGTAGTATCCGTTCATTACTTAAACAATTTATTAGAGTGATTGGGATTAAAGCTGGAGACTGATGAGAATGACATCAAAAACAACTGAAATACTTTATGTGGCAATTCATTTAATTTTTTTGTGATCACATCATAGATCTAAACTATTTCTCTCCAAACTGTGGACACTGTCTGTCACAATAGTGAATAAACTGACAAAAACATGGAACACTTTTTAATACTTTAAGTAAGAGGCCGAGAGTATGGAAAGAAAAGTATTAATTTATGTTTATATAAAGTTATTTTCAAAAAAAATTTCATTTTTATTTACTATAGATATAAATGTATATATATATATATATATATATATATATATATATATATATATACACACATATATATAAAATAACAATGAATGTGTAAAAGACCCATTCAGTATGGAGCAGCATGAAACATGGAATGTCTAGACTCAAAATGACCATACATCAGTAATAATTCTAGAAAGGAAGGGGGATGAAAAGAGAAAGAACTATGGCTTGTTGTGGGGAGGGGGGAATCTACCATACCAGTATGACAATATACTGCAACCAACATATTTCTGTAATCATTCTTCCACCTTCTTTATCTGTTGTCTGATTGTAAATAAAATGAAAAGAAATAATGGCCTCAGTATTGTACACAGAAGGTGTCTATCTTTTGTGAGGAGGTCATGGTAGTGTGTGTGCATGTGTGTGCGTGTGTGTGCGTGTGTGTGTGTGCGTGTGTGTGTGCGTGTGTGTGTGTGTGTGTGTGTGTGTGTGTGTGTGTGTGTGTGTGTGTGTGTGTGTGTGTGCGCATTTGCGTGTGCATGTGTGTAAATGCACACACACATGCTTGGGATGTTGCAGTGGGTGTCACTGACATTATGCCTTGACCTGACATGATGCCATTGCAATGACTAACAAAAAGGCATTATTTAACTGTATGTATATTTTTTTCTTTGATCATATTTAGGCATCTGAGGTATACTCACTGCATACCGTGACTGTAAATATTGAGCATAAAGGTTGTCTGTGGATTAAAATGAGTATCTCATGACATCCTTCTGTATCACTGTTGTAGTATTGTTTATCTAAAGGATCTCCTGCCAAGGAAAGCCAATGTCTGGCTAGTATACCTATGTCACATGTATGCTCCCCAATGGGGTTTCTTCTCCTCTTTTTTATTCTTGTTTGGTATCATGTTCATGTCATCCAGAAAGGTGAAATGTCAGTGTGGAAGGCAGATTCCCCATAAAGATCATCTTTCTTGCATGGATGCTTCTCGTACTCATAGGTAGTGCTCTATCTGTCAAGCGTTTGTGCCGAAGACCTCTCTTCTTTGACCATATACCTTGAGAACCAAACTCTTAAGCTGTTGGCACAGAGTGCTGTGGCAGAATCCTCCCATCCTGAGGGCCAGCTGTCTGCCAATAAAAAGGTCAAAAAAGTCAGGGCCAATCCAGCTGCTGTCCAGCCTCCCCCAGCTGCCTTTCTAGAGGCTAGTGAGAGCCCTGAAGACCCTCTGGTGCTTTCTTTGGCTTCTTCTACCACAACCCCATCAGAAGCCAGCATGGATGCAAATTCTTGTTGTCCTTGGAGGCTTTTCAAAAGCCTGTTCCTGATGTTGAGGGGGAACCTCTGCTGATAATATCTGAGGGACAGAGGGGGATTCCTCAGATTTTAGGGAGGGAGGAAATTCCTTCCACTCCTGCTAAGAGGCCTAAGGAACTGGACTCCTCAGATGAGGATTTGGACTCTGGGGAAGAATTCTTGGCTTGCTCTTCCCAAATTCTTTGCCGTGGGACTATGGTTGAGAGGAAGAGGTTTCCTTAAATCCAGACTCTACTTTGGAAGAGTTGTCCTTTGGCAATACTATTGCCAATATGATGGACTATTTTTAGTTGGAATGTTACCGGGTCTCTGATATTCAAAAAATGTTCTAAAAATAACTACAGATGTACTCTCCCAAACCATACTGACCAGCTATGTTTTGGCACAGGCTTCTAACCTCCAGGACTCTGAAGGGAAGGCTTCTGTACTTTCCCTGTTATGCTCCACTTCTCAAGTTGCCCATAATTCTATCAAATGCAGCTGTAATCCAGCTGAGTCCATGTTCCAAGGCTGCTGACTTTGGTTTAATCATAAAGCATTATGCTTTGCTAAGTCTTCAGGCTTTACTTGATGACATCAAGACCAACATTTTTTGATGCTCCTCTGGATAAAAACAGTCTTTTTGGACTCCTCCTGCTGCTATTGACTTTTTCAAGTCCCTCCAAGATAAGGGAAAGGCCTTGCAGGAACAGAAACATATTTTTTCCATATTCACAAGTTTCAGAGGAGCTATCCTTCCAAGTCTGCCTTTGTTTATAGGCAAATTAGTCCCCCCAAACTTAAGATGCTTCTAGGCATGTTCCTCCTGCTAAGTGTACTCAGACATCTTCCTCCCAGAAACTTTCTTTTCAGGACAGGCCCGGTTTTGTGTGATGTTTGGCCTTCCCCTCACCTCAGCCAGGTCCCCTTGTCTTTTCAACTTTCCTTGTCTCTCCCAAACTGGCACCAGATCTCTTCAGATTTTTGGGTTCTGCCCATTATCAGTCTGGGATATTTCATTGTTTGTAAATTTCTTCCTACCTTTTCAGGCATTCTTCAACCTCCTCAGGAACATCTTCCTCATCTCCCAGAGGATTCTGTAATCTCTTTTGGATCAGGGCACCATTCAGCCCATTCTTCCCACCCAGGTAGGGAAGGGGTTTTACCTCAAGATGTTTCTGGTTCCCTGGAAGGAGGGTAGGTACATGGAGACCAATTCTGGATCCTTCCCTGCTAAATGCCTTTCTCAAGATCTGTTCTTTTCAGATGTTCCTTTAGGCATTGCTTCCTTTTCTGCTTCCCCAGTCCTTTCTGATGTCTCTGGATCTGAAGGATGCCTACTTTCACATCCCCATTCATCCTCTTTTCAGGAAGTTTTTACATTTCTCTGTCTCTTCCTTGCATTTTCAGTTCTCTGCTTTACCCTTTCCACTGCCCTAAGAGTGCTCAACAAATGCCTCATTCCTGTCGTTACTTTTAGCAGGCTTTGAGGTGTACAGATCTTTCCCTATCTAGATGACCTGCTTATCCAAGCTCCTTCTCCCAGCAGTCTCTTATGGGATCTCTAGTTCACCACCTGTCTTTTACAGAGTCTGGGGTTCCCCACCAACCTCCAGAAATCAGTTCTGACACTTTCACAGGATCATGTTTTCCTCAGGTGCAGGCTTCAGACCATTCCCATACTGGCATCTCTTCCTGCCCCCAAGGATCTGTCATTGATAACCTTTTCCACTCTCTTCTTCCTCTATCCCCTGTCACAGCCAGGGAACTTCCCAGGGTCCTCGGATCATTCCCATGCTCCTTCTTGCTAGGCTTCATACAAGGAAACTTCAGTGGTACCTCAAATTAGTATGGCTTCAGCATTTTACCCCTTGGAGTTCCCTGTTCTCTTTCTTCCTTGCCTCATGCTCAAGCTTTGGTGGTGGATTCATCAACTCTTTCTCAATCTGGGGTTTCTTTTTAAAGCTCCATTTTCTCCCGGGACCTTTTCATGGTCACCTCAGACAGGGGGTGGGTGCCTGCATAAAGGGCCATGTTCTCTGGCCTCCTCATTAGAGGTCAGATCATATGAATATAAAAGAGATGAGAGGTCTGCTGTTTGGTATTCAAGCTTTCCGTTCCTTCTTTCATCTCATGCCTCTAAAAGTCTTCACCAACAATACCACAGTGATGCGGTATGGCAACAAGCAGGTGGACACAAGGTTGTATCGCCTTTGCAGGTCTGGGATCTAGCTATCGAGTATCAAGTGATTCTTCAGGCAGTTTACATCCCTTCAGAGCACAATCTTGTGGCAGACTCTTTCAGCAAATCCAGAACACAAGTTCTTGAATGGATGCTTCAAAGAGATGTGTTCCTGGACATTGTCCATCAGTAGGATATTCCTCTGGTAGATATCTTCACCTCCCCTTTGAACAGACAATTTACTTTATTCTGTTCAAGAGTCCCAAATCCTCTGATTTGGAAAGTAGATGCTCTGTCTTGTCTTTTTTCCCATCCCTTTATCTGTTATCATGGATAGTGCACAAGACTTGGCAGGACTCTCAAAATGTTGCTGGTGCTTTCCTTTTTGCCCAGACAGCATTGGTTTCCCCTTCTTTCCTCACTTGGCCAGGGGCATTTACCACAAGTTACCACCCCAGGTGGATCCTCTTAGACAAGATTAGGGATTTCTTGTCCATTGCCACCTATCCACTCTTCAACTGACACTGTGGGTGGTAGGGTTTTGATCCCTTTTAGGGAAATCCTTTTGATCACATTCTCTGGGTTCTGCAGGAAGCCAGGAAACCCACTACCAGAAAATCCTATATGTCCAAATGGAATTAATTTTCTGTCTGGTACCTCTCTCACTATCAGGATCCCCTATCTGTGGAGGTTCCTCCTGCTCTCTCTTATTTTTGTGATCTGCTCCATGCTGGGTTGGCAAATTCTTAAGTTAAAGCTCACATTCCAGCAATTTCTGCTTGTCTGCCCTTGAATCCACCTCTGGCCTCTAGATTTGAGGTCAAGCAATTTCTTAAAGGCATCCTTTATATCAGGCTTCACATAAAGCATATTCTACCTTCCTGGGACCATAGTTTTGTAATTGAAACATTGACTCATGCTCTTTTTTAGCCTGCTTCTTCAGCTGCTTTTCAACATTGTACTTGGAAGACAGTTATTTTGGCTCTTACTTTAGACAAGAGAGTGTATGAACTTCAGGTTTTCATGGGTATTCCTCCTTTTTTGTTTTTTTCACAGAGACAGGGTGCCTTTTATACTAATCCTTCTTTTATGCCCAAGGTGGTAAATGAGTTGTCCCTTAATCAGTCTATTTATCTTCCTTCCTTTTTTCCTTCATGCATTCAGCCAGGGAAAAGGTTCTTAAAATCTTGGATTTGCATAGACAGCTAAGATATTATTTAGATAAAACTCATGTTTCACAAATCTGAGCAGCTTTTTGTTTCTTTCCATTCCCAGACTTTGTGTTTGGCTATTTTTAAGCAAACCATCTCCTTCTGGATTTCTAAGGCCATTTCCTTTTGTTATTCTTTTCATGGCAAAAGTCTTTCCTCATCTGTAGAGACACATTCTGCTAGGGCAGTTGCCTCCTCTGGTGCATTTTTCAAAGGTCTGGATATCAATTGCATCCTTGAGGCTGCTATTTGGTCCTTTGTTCATAGTTTCACTAAACATTACAAGTAGGATGTTAACTCCGGGGCCGGACCAGGCTTTGCCAAATCTATTCTACATGAGTTTGTGGAGGGTTCCTAAGTGCTTTTCTCCTCCTAGGCTTCTTCTTAGATAAAACAAACCATCACACCAAGTAAAACATCAGTGCAAATCCACAACCCAGGTATGCAGAAAATAA
This sequence comes from Protopterus annectens, assembly GCF_019279795.1. Lineage (NCBI taxonomy): Eukaryota > Metazoa > Chordata > Ceratodontiformes > Protopteridae > Protopterus > Protopterus annectens. The sequence goes on along the minus strand of NC_056750.1, from coordinate 574,526,226 downwards.
AAAAATAACTACTGAACTGCAGAAGTACCAAAACATGCTTTAATGAAATGAAAAAAAATATAGTTATATTTAAAATAGTTTTTTTTTTTTTTTTTACAAATTTTATATATTTATTATTGCTGCAGAATTACTTACTGTGTGTTTGTTTTTATTTTTCTCCTTGCACATACTGCTAGATTAGTTACTGTGTGTTTATTTATTTGCATATTTAATTTTAATCATGTGATTATTTTGTGCTATTTAAATGTGTGTGGTTAAATGTTCATGTACTCTGATGATGCCCTAGTGTTTGGACGGGCGAAAGCACTAAGTCTTTTAAATATATATTTTCATTTTATTAAAGTGTGTTTTTCTGTACTTCTGTAGTTCAGTGGTGATTTTTTATTTTCTACATACTGGGGTTCTTCTTAGGTTCTTAGATTCATACTAGTCTATCTGCCCTAGGGCATTTATAAGCCTAGCCAGAGTGTGTTTGGCTTTCGCCACCCATTTTAAATTAATTTTGCTATGCCCTTTTTCGTGGTTATTATACTGTGCCTCTGTCTAACAGTGACACAGAAGTGATACCCGGGGTAAACCTACGATCTCCCATCCACTCATCAAGATTCCTCTTGAAGAGAGTCAATGAGGGACTCTGCCTAACCTGGACTGGGATTTTATTCCAGAGTGAAGGGAGCCTCTGGGTTATGAACCTGTCCCTCCAGCATGTCCTATTTATTTCAGTGTTGAGGTTCAAGTCTCTTGAGCACGTAGCTCGATGGGATTTGCATTTTCTGAAGTGCAGCATGTCCATTAATTCCGGGTTGGACATGGCTTTATACGTCAGGCACAGATCGCCTCTGAGCAGGCGGTATGCCACTGAGTAGAGCTGGAGTTTCTTTAACCAGGCAGCATATGGCATCTGTTTGAGCCCTTTGATCCTCTTGGTGAGGCACTTTTGGGGACTTTCCAGTTGCTGCAGGTGTCTGGTAAGGTACATCCCAAAAGGGGCATTGTACTCAATTATGGGCCTGATGAGGGATGAGTAAAGAGGCACGATGACCTCCCCTGATCTAGATGTGAATCCCTTCATGATTAGGTGGGCTATATAAAATGTTTTTCTAACCACTTTGGCCACGTGATTGTCAAATGAGAGATTGCTATCAACTTGGGTCCCCAGGTCCCTAATTACTTCTTCTGTACTTAATGGATTACCACCTATGTGGTAATTTGTGGGCACTTTGTTTTTTCCAAAGGGATGACTATACACTTTTGGCATTTAGCTTGAGGCCATGGCTCTGGCACCAGTTGTCTGTTTCTATGAGGCCCTTTTGGAGGATGCTTGTGTCGGCTGGAGAGTCGATTATGGCACCCAGTTTGCAGTCATCTGCGAACTTGGTCAGCCACAGTCCTTCTGTGTTGGCCTGTACCTCAGAGAAATATATACCAAACAAGAGAGGTCCCAGGACTGAGCCTTGTGGGACGCCACTTGTAACTGGTTTGGAGTCTGACATGGCTCCAGCAATTATAACCATGTGGGTTCTGTCCTTGAGGCAGTTTGCAACCCATCTAGTGACATAGGGGTTTATATTTAAAGTGGTGAGCTTATCTATAATGCCCGAGTAGGGTATTGTATCGAAGGCTTTTGCGAGGTCCAGGTAGGTTGTGTGGACCACCTTCCCCTCGTCAATGGCCTTGGTGACTGTTTCAAAGAAATCGACTGGGTTTAAGAGGCAGGATCTGCCCTTAACAAAGCCGAACTGGGTAGGATCCAGTGTCTGTAGGTCCCCAATATATTTATGAGGTCCATGATGATCCTTTCCATAGCTTTGCAGACCAAGCTAGTCAGGCTTATAGGGCGATAGTTTCCAGGATCCGTTGAGGCGCCACCTTTGTGGAGAGGGACCACTGTTGCTGTACACCATTCTTTGGGTACATATCCTGTAGTAAGGCTGATATTGAACAGTAGTTTTATGTTTGGGTTTAGCTCTTCTTGGAGTTCATGTAGGACGCAGCCCGGGACACCGTCTGGTCCCATTGATGCTGTGTTTTTTGCTTTGGAGAGGGTGGCTCTTACCTGAGCATCTGAGATGTCGGGGGGCTGCACTCTGCTGGGATAGATATTTGCCCTTTTGGTAGGGAAAGGGGGAGAAGTTTGCGCTGAACCTGTCAGCTAGGATGTTGGCAATGTCTGTGGGTTCGGTGTATTTTTTGTCATTTTGGACTAATTCTGAGCATATCTGGAAATTCCCATCCAGGTTCCTAACATACCTAAAGAAAGCCTTGTGATTATCCTTAGTGTCCTGTGCAATTTTTCTCTCGAAGCTGGCCTTAGATGATTTTATGAGTGCCCATAGTTTTTTGCTAATACTGATCAGAGATGCCTTCCCTTTTTGGGATTTTGCTCTATCATGTAGTAGCTTCCTCCTTCTATTGTATAGTTTGTTTATGTTTAGTCTGCCTTTGGAGGATTGGGTCTTGGTTTTATTTGGGATTTTATTTGGGATTGCATGATCCATGCATTCCTGAAGGTGTTCATAGAATGCGTTTATAAAGGATTCTGCGGTCTGGGCCATATTTTCCACAGGCCCGGGGGCTTTGAAGGATTCCACCTCAGTTTTGAGGAGTGTGAAATTTGCTTTAGAGAAGTTTTTCACTGTGGTTTTCTGGGCAAGGGGTGGGGTCGGGATGTGAATATCCAGTGAGATTAGTTTATGTTAGTTTATGGTCTGATCTTACCAGTGAGGGATACACTTCTGGTCTGGAGCATAGAGTCCCCATGTTGGTGATGATCAGGTCCAGTATGTTTTCCCCTCTTGTGGGAGTGGTAATAAGTTGTTCCATAGCATTTGAGTTTATAAATTCTAGGAACCTTTGAGCTAGGGTGTTGGAGCTAGAGTAATGTTCCCAGTCTATGTTTGGGTAGTTGAAGTCGCCCAATATAATGGTGTTTGGAGAGACCTTCATATTTTTCAGTGTTCTCAGGAAGGCCGAGTGGGGTTCCTGGGCTTGGGAGGATGGTCTGTAGCAGGCTATAAACTGGAAGGCAGTTTTACCCACTGTTAGTTGCACATGGATAGTCTCTGATGCTTTGTGCTGTGCCACCAACCTGGAGGTGTGGGTATCTTTGACGAATATTGATACTCCCCCTCCTTTTGTGGTTTGGTCCATGTTTTGGGGCCGAAAAGCATGGTATGAGGTATAACCTGGTAGTGCTAGGGTGCTCTCGGGAGCCTTGAACCAGGTTTCTGTTACTGCACAGATATCGATGTTCTCCATGCTAAGAAGAGTTTCGAGTGCGTGCATCTTGAGGTTTAGACTTCTGGCATTGAGTAGCATTACTCTTAGTTTCTTATCCCTTGTGATACCTATGGAGGTGGGTTTGTCTCTTGAGCCTTGCCTAAAAAAGGCACTATGGGGGTAGCAAGAGCCTTTGCCAATATCCGAAAGCCCAGGGGTGACAGGTGCAAGCCGTCCCTAGCGAAGCATCGTGGCTTGTCGAGCATGTCATCCCAGGCTGACAGGCATTGGATCCCCTTTGAATGACACCAATACTTAAGCCAATTGTTGAAATTGATCATCTTGCCTTCATATTGTGGCATCATTCTTGGTGAGGGTAAGATGCTACTCAAGGTCAGGGTCATACCGGCCTGGGCTACATGCTCAGAGAGTGCCTCTATGTCTCTTTTCATGTAGTCCAGGGAGGTACGTCTCAGGTCATTCACACCAGCATGGACAACGACTAAGTCATATTTGTACTTGCCTTGGAGTGACCTGAGTGCTTTTGTTATGTGGCGGATCCTAGCGCTCGACAGGCAGCTCACCATGACCTTCTCCTTGTTCAGCCTGGTGAGCGGGACGTCAGTGTGCCTGACGATAGAGTCACCTATTACAAGTGTATCAGGTGTGTTATTTAGCCTTAAGGGCTGAGACTGTTCGGCACACTGGCTTTGTGAGCTATGTGTTGCACGTGTTTTGTTTTGGGGTAGCGGTTGCTTGTGTGTCTGCTTTGGAGGTCTCTGCTGCTTAGGCAGATTTTTATTTAGAGCCTCCAAGTATGTTTTTGTGTGTTTATGTGTTTGGTTTGCTGTTGTGGTAGGTCTATGTAAGACTGGAATTGTAGTGAGTGTGGTTTCCTTCTCCTCCTGACTGGTTACGCCAGTACTGAGTTGAGAGAGCTTAGCCTCCAGTTTGGCTATATGGTTGCATCTCTCACATGTGTTGGAATTTGTTGGGAGGAGGAGAGGGTTGTCTGTGTACATGAGGCAGTTGTAACATTGCCTCAAGATTCCCAGATTCACCAGCTGGACCAGAGAGGAGATTGACAACTGACCTTTGGACATGCTAGAATAGTATTGGGAATTCCTTTATAATTGAAAAAAAGGGCCAATGGGGAACAAGGTACTCAAGGGGAGTTTGTGAGGGTGTAGTGCTTTTAATTTTTAGTGCTGACTTAGTGAGCAAGTGCCAGGTAACTTAAATGCAATGTGTTACAGGTAACTTAAATGCAAAAATGACAAACAGTAACTTTCTTTCAAGTGAAACAAGGAAATAAGTACAGTAAGCAATGCAGATATCACTAGGGATCCACAGAAGTGCTGAAAAGCTGTGTTTACGTGGAATTATCGTATCAGGGAAATAACAAGCAAACAAACAACAAGCATACAAACAAAGCTAGATTCAGCAGGCCTGGATCTAGTCTATGCTACAGCAAACAAGGTGTACCAATTTCAGTAAGAAGCAGTTCAAATATGCAGACACTATAAGCCTTTAACCAGAAATTCGCAGCTCAGAAGGGCAGAGTCCAGCCTGTACTCCCACAAGAGTGCAGACCACGAACCTTCTTAATGTAAAATAACTGGCCTGAAGCCCAAGTGCTTAAACCAGAACTAATACACTTTTAGAATAACAGACACTGAGCCCTCAATCAGCAGTTCCCAACTTAGAAGGATGTAAGCTACCTGTCCTGCTACCACAGTGCAGGCCACAAACCTTCCTAATGCAAAAAATCTGGTCTGAAGCCCAAGTGCTTAATCCAAAAGACTTAGAATGATAGCTACACTTTAATCAAGTTACTACCAAGCAGCAATAAATACAATTGAATACTTTAAAGAATGCCTGGATTAGTGCTCAAGTTATACAAACAAAGCTAGATTCAGCAGGCCTGGATCTAGTCTATGGTACAGCAAACAAGGTGTACCAATTTCAGTAAGAAGCAGTTCAAATATGCAGGCACTATAAGCCTTTAACCAGAAATTCCCAGCTCAGAAGGGCAGAGTCCAGCCTGTCCTCCCACAAGAGTGCAGACCATGAACCCACTTAATGTAAAATAACTGGCCTGAAGCCAAGTGCTTAAACCAGAATTAATACACTTTTAGAATAACAGACACTGAGCCCTCAATCAGCAGTTCCCAACTTAGAAGGATGTAAGCTACCTGTTCTGCCACTACAATGCAGATCACAAACCTTCTTAATGTAAAACAACTGGTCTGAAGCCCAAGTGCTTAAACTAAAAGGCTTAGAATGAGTTACACCAAGCAGTAATAAATACAATTGAGTACTTTTAAGATGACGCAAAAGCAAAATAAAGTAGGAAGAAACACAAATACAGTAAAAGCAGATACATTTTTTTTAAGTGGAAAGAGAGAAAGGAAAGAGAGAAAGGAGTAGCAGAAACTAAGCTGATTGGCCTTCTAAAATGTTCTCCCTGTACTGTGTAGAATGAGGTAATGACACAAGACTGGGAGGAGGGTCCCAGATCAAATTTACACTAAGGGCGGGCAACTGCAAAGCCACCAACTATAAAAACACTATACCAACAGGGAGGGAGGGTGGGAAACAAACTACAGAAATGTTTCTCATAGCTGAAAAGCAGCAGTGAGCCTTTAAATGAAAGTTTTAAACAGCTAAAGGAGCCTCTAGAAAAAAGAGTTTAACTGCAACAAGTTATCAGAAACAAACAACCCAAGAGATGCTTAATAAAAGTGGTCAATTTCCAGTTAATACCTCACACAGTGAAACTAGCTAGAAAAATACACAGTACACAAAGTGCTATAACAAACTGCAGAAATGTTTCTCACAGCTGAAAAGCAGCAGTGAGCCTTTAAATGAAAGTTTTAAACAGCTAAAGGAGCCTCTAGAAAAAAGAGTTTAACTGCAACAAGTTATCAGAAACAAACAACCCAAGAGATGCTTAATAAAAGTGGTCAATTTCCAGTTAATACCTCACACAGTGAAACTAGCTAGAAAAATACACAGTACACAAAGTGCTGTAACAAACTGCAGAAATGTTTCTCACAGCTGAAAAGCAGCAGTGAGCCTTTAAATGAAAGTTTTAAACAGCTAAAGGAGCCTCTAGAAAAAAGAGTTTAACTGCAACAAGTTATCAGAAACAAACAACCCAACAGATGCTTAATAAAAGTTGTCAATTTCCAGTTAATATCTCACACACAGTGAAACTAGCTAGAAAAATACACAGTACACAAAGTGCTATAAAAACAAAGAAATAAAGAACAAAATAAACAAAAAACAGGATACTTAATGTTATATATTATAGCTCCGGGTTTCCTCAGTGTCCTTCCTTCGATCAGCTCAGTGTGAAATGGCAGAACACTCACAACTGAACTTCTTAGGTTACAGAAAGTTGAAACCTGAGACAGCTTTTAAGAAAGAAATCTCAAAAGAACTAATGAGGTGCTTAGTCTAAGCTGTAGTCAAGGTGACCTCAGTCAGCCAATGACCTCAAACAATTCTCTCTCACTGAAATGCCTGATGGCTTTGGCTAAACCAATATGTCCCTGAATATGTGCTCAGACACACAGCCTCCACAAACACTAGGCCCAAATACAAATGGAAATGCTACAAATATCCCCACTACTTAGAACAGACTGCAGAAATGTTTCTCACAGCTGAAAAGCAGCAGTGAGCCTTTAAATGAAAGTTTGAAACAGCTAAAGGAGCCTCTAGAAAAAAGAGTTTAACTGCAACAAGTTATCAGGAACAAACAACCCAACAGATGCTTAATAAAAGTGGACAATTTCCAGTTAATACCTCACACACAGTGAAACTAGCTAGAAAAATACACCACACAAAGTGCTATAAATAACAAAGAAATAAAGAACAAAATAAACAAAAAACAGGATACATCTTGTATTCTCCCTTAGGTAAGGAATACTGCAACAGTGATATGGAAGGACATATTACAGTTGTGTAAAATTTTACCATAACAGTAGATGTCCTTTTCTTCACTTTTGCAGTACTCGGTCACTCCTTCTCTCCTCCTCTGCCCTGTGTTCTGTTTCTGTCCTGGCCAACAGTCCTGTTTTACCTTTTTCCTTCTAGATAGACATGTTCTTATTTGTTCCTCAGGGTGTTTTGTTCCTCCTGTGGCTTTTTCCAGTTCCAAGTGTTTGCGTCTGTGCATCACCTTTATGCCCTATGTCTTGCATGGGGAGCATACATGTGACATATGGAACCTAAAAGAGCTGAAGGCTTTGTTATATTGGCTGGACATTGGGCTATCCTTTACAAGAGATCCCTTAAGCAGTGAAGAGATGGACACCTACTGTCATAGTAAGATTTTACACGACTGTATTTTCTCACTTCATCACAGTTAAGTAGATATAGCCAGTATGGAGTAACCAGGAAACGTGATATTGTAAGATAGGGCCACATCATCCAAAACTAAGTGAGGAGAAATGCAAAAGCTATAGTTGTTTGGAAAAAAAGAGAAAAAAAATCATGAATTCAGTCACTCATTCATTCATTCTCCGAAAGTCCACTTTATCCTAATCAGGATCTCAGTATGACCATGAAGGTTGCAAAATGGCTCGATTAGGATAAAGTTGTCAAATGGTGAAGGAGTGAATATGAGGTAAATGCTAGAGCTTGATAATCCCTATCAACTGATGTCAGCTCTTCTTGTAGCTCAAAAATAAATCCCGATTCAAGGCCTCCTGTATTAAAGTAGAAGATTAAAGTTCTGGATTGCTAATGTATTGTTTCCTGCGTCAAGGGTGTGTGGTTTGAAGCTTTTTCATGGGCTTAACATTTAACTTTTTTAAGAGATTTAAGGTAACATTTAAAGCTTATTACCACCTTCTAGTGGTAGCACAGATGAATAAAGCTCTGCCAATGAGCTGTTGTGTGCCAAGGGTACAGGATCGGAGGATTTTTCCCTGTTGTTCTATTACTTCAAACTAAAGAGTAGCCCCACTGTCTAGTAGTAGTACCAGGAAGTTATGCTCTGCAATGTTAATAAGCTGCTTTGTGTGCAGAGAATATTGGGTTTGAATATTCTGTTTTTTTTTTCTGTAGTGACTTAGGATAATTATTTCAAAGACTGAAAAACAAAGGTAGCCCATAAAACAAGATGTTAAACTATACTATATAAATCAATATTACATCTTTTTGTATTATAATCTGATGAAGTCTTGTATTCAGTATAGAGAAGACAAAAATGTTCAGCCTTTTATTAATACATTTTGTTTAGTACAGTTTATCATCCCGGGCAGAGTACATGGCTAATAAGCACAGGCCTCTACCCCAGAATATTTTATTAGCATATAGCTTCCGACGGGATGGCCAACAGACCATGAAGGATAACTATGGTGGGCCTGTCACATAATCAGAAAGGTTTATAATAAATGGCAAGAGCAGATGTTAGGACTTACTGCTAATGCTGGTCCATTCTGAATCCAGCCCAAGATCTTTTTTTTCCAACAACTAGGTAGGTAGAAAAAAGTACAGATAAGGCCAATGCTGTAAATTAGCAATTTGCATGAATGGTAATTAATAGCAGAACTGACAAGCAAGATAATCATCAAAATTACACAAAAATTATCTACGCTGGCACTGCATGCAGTGACCTCTAATAAAAACTGGCTACTGCCCCTCACATGAGTTGCACACATCTGTATTTATATCTGTTCTGCAGATGTATGAGCAAAAGTACTGCATTAAGTAACCATGGATCATTAGAGATGTTAGGGCAACAGAACTAAAGGATTTCTAAGGGATATTTGTCTGTGTCAGTAAACCATCTTAAACCTTAAAGGGTAGACAGCTGTTGCAATATGCTTGACAAAAACATGACATTATAAGGAAAAAATGTCACTTTAAGCGTGGCAGTTTCATTTTACACAGGAGTGCATAATTGTTGCACGTTTATTATGAAACATATGGAAGAAATATGAGCATCTATTTCACTTGTCATTGCCCCATGAACAAGAGGAGTCACTCAAAGAAAACTGAGATTTTGAAATAACTATTGCTTTGTGCTAGTTTACGACTCACAAGCGTGTCTATGTAAAGCTGACTTCCTATGCCAATTATATACAGTTGCTAGACATTGTAAATATGTATGGATAACACTAAATGCACTGGCAATGCTGACACTGAGAGGCACTTACTAGGTGCATAACTCTGAGACTGTATCTTTCATGGCTCTATGACCAAATATAGCTATATTTTTGTATTTTAATACCCTGCATGGCACAGTTCTGCTGTGTAATAAAGCAGTATACCATGGGAGAGACTAGACAATATGGGGTGTTGGCCCTTATGGTCAACCTAAAGCACTCTCTCCATGGGTTAAAATGTTAAAGACCCATGACCCTGACATGGTGCATTGCTATGCAATGGCATTATTTTGAGCAAGAAAGCTCTTGCCTTTTAAGATAATGTTGGTGTATAATTCGAGCTCCATTCCACCTTTAGCTGTTTATGTTACTCAGTGGTAATTAATAATCACTACACTACCTCCATGTGCACAGCAGTGCTTTTGCAATAGATTGTGTTAAGTGCTGTTGTAAACACTGTATATGTGGCATTCATATTAAAACAAAATATGACTCAAAGAGCTAGTTTTTGTACAAAGGTTGTTTCATTCAGTTCTCTAGCACAGGAGTATAAGGTCCTGACTATGATCCAGCTTACCTGGGTAGCATGGGCACAACATGACAGAACTAAAAAAAGAAAGGAAGACAAGAAATGCCATGCTTTCTTCTCTTTGGGAGGAAGCCTGAATGATACAAACCATGACTGTGGACTCTGCACTGAATCCCTGTTAGACATCAGAGATTATCAGACACACTTTGCTCTGAAGGATTCAAGGTATTCTGTGTGCCACTCTTGAGGAAATCAAGGATATCTTACATTTGTAGCTAGAGTGAATGCCTGTCACATACAGAAATTTGTACGTCATCCTTTGGGATTTTTCATGCATGTGCAAGGGGAAATAGTAGGATGCTAAATGACACCCCCCCAACACAGACAGACACATACACACACACACACACACACACACACACACACACACACACACACACACACACACACACACACACACACACACACACACACACACACTTCTGTGACCAGCATGATGTCTCTTGTCTTACTCTTTTATCCTCACTCTATGCCTCTTTCAGTGCTGGAGAACAAATAGGCTAATTAGGCAAGTGGGGGAGCTTGCTAGTTATTAGGGATCAGAAGAAAAACAAATTAAGAAGAAATGTCTTAGGCTTTCTGATGCTGTCTCTCAGTGTACTTAGTTGCAGTGTGTGATTTTATTTTCTGACTGCAGAGCAATGCAGTGAGCTTCAGTGGAAAGTAATATTTTCATCCTGCATAATCTCCTCTTTTCACATTCCTAAATGTACAGTAATCTACGTAATATTTAAATAAGCCAGAATCGCCCAGTGTATATCACTGTATAACAGATGGAGTCATAAGAGGGATTTTGCCTATATATTGTATTGCACAATGTGCCATTCAAACATATTATAAGGTCCATTCCTTACAATGCTTACATTACAAAGTACCAGATAGTGCACTGAAATACATAATGCAGACTGCATTATACAAAGAGCAACCAAGGCTGCAGTGTAATGCAGTGATTACTCAGCATACACAGCAGCAGCAAAAAGTGACTGGCGATGATTAAACCATTTCGTACTAAACACAAATATTAAAGTTTGAATTAGGAGTAAACTTTATTATGATTTACTCAGAAATGCTGGTCTGGGTACCAACAGCCGAATGCTGGAAGAGAACATTTAGTTACTGAAATGCTCACAACCATGTATGCATGGAGAAGAGTGAATTATGATGAAATACAGAACTATGTCAAGTACAGCAGGCAAATTTGATAAGTACTCACAGTAACACGAAACAATATTTCTCCAGTGGCCCATCTGGAAGTACATATTTTGAATACAAAGGGTCTGATAATGCATATTTAAAACAAAAAGTGTGCAATAAGTGTACATTGCATATGATGTGGATTCACAGCTGCTACTGCTGCTATAGGACACAGAGCTGTGCAGATAGATATAAGCACATGACATGTGCATCTTGTCAGCAATGTGCCACAGCAAGCAGCCTGCCACACGTGTCATATCCCTTCAACTGCACAAGCATCAGTATAGTAATGTTTGCTTGGGTGTGAATGTCAGTTATCTAACATCCAAAAGATAAAAAGGTGTAGTGATCACAATTGCCAACAAAATGAAATAATACCAAAACTGAGTCGCTAAGCCCACGTGACAGAACACTGCTCCATTTAAAAGTCAATTCCACACTTTATTTGAAAAGATTAAGCACTTTTGTCCATCAGAATGCTTGGACTTCATGAATCATCTGCTTTTTCCAGTGCACTGTTCTCTACTTTTTTTCTGCTGGCTCTCTTATTTGCATCAAGTGTATTTCTACTCCTCTGGTTTCCTATCTGTTCTGTTCAGTTTCTGTAGCCCTTCCAGAATCTATCAGTGCTGATCTATATCCAGTAACTTTAGAGAATATTTAAATATCTTGGCTATAGCATTCATTGTAGGAGTCCAAACTGATCTCAGTCAGGGTATAATATATTCTCTAAAGTCAGTGGATACAGATCAGCATTGCTGGATTCTAGAAGGGCTACAGAGCCGGTAGAAAAAAGTGGAAAACAGTGCATTGGAAAAAGCAGATGATTCATGGTTTGTGCAGCAGATTCTGATGAAGTCCAAGCACTCTGATGGATGAAAGTGCTTAATCTTTTCAAATAAAGTGTGGAATTGATTTTTAAATGGAGCAGTGTTCTGTCTTAGCAACTCAATTTTGGTATTAGTTCTCTAACATTGTTAGTGGATATTTAAAGAAAACATATGCATGCAAATAAAATCATGCACAATATAATTATTACAACAGCAAACTGCAATGTCAAGGATAGGTGGAATACCCACAGAAGTAAGGTCCTATGTAATTATGTGCTGTGATCTGTTCACATTTGTAGTAATGCTGGTACTGAATCAGGCAGGATACTAATATTGCCCAAGAAACTGCAGTGATACTGTTCTGTTGCACTGGTCTCAAGTACAGATGCGACAATATGGATGTCAGCAATTTCACTTACAACATAAGCTGGGATTCGTAAACAGGCACTGCACAACTGTGCAGCACTACCATCTCAGATGGTCACTGCACAAAGCCATGCAGTGATAATCAAACGGGTATTGGAGAATGTTGCATGCTTGTATACTGAGCATCAGACAGCATACGAAAAGACAGTATAATGATAGAATAAACAGTGCTTTTCCATGGTATGGCACAAGCAAGGTTAGAGAAGCACTATGGCTGTCATCACAGACATCACAGCTAAAACATGTTAGTGCAGCTGAGGCAATGCATACTCACATATAATGTAGCGATCGAGGGGTGCAATTTTTGCCTGGCTAACATACCAATGTAGGTTTGCATAGCACATTGCCAACTATGTTCATTATATAACAACTGGAATTGGGGTGGATATGATAGTAGTAAAGGAAGAACATAAAGCAGAGGTAAACACAGAAGAAAATTCCAAAGGGTATGAAAGGTTGTGGGGAAGAGCACCTTTGTAAGTTTACAAAAGTAGAGTAGGTGGGGAAAGCTGGGGTTGTAATAAAGGGAAGGTCAGTTTACAGAGGCATTTAGATATAGAAACTGACATGGTTAAATGGCGGTGTTATGCCCAGAAAAGGTGGAATGGACAGTAGACACATACATACAGGCAATGATGATATGCTGTTGTTGAGGTCTGGTCAACAGACAAAGAATAGCAAATGAATTATAAGGGAAGGAGCAAAACAGGATGGGATTAGGGTAGGGTTCTGCCATGATTGGCTGCCTGCCTCACTGCCTGTCCATCTGGTCCAGACAGCAGCAAATCTAGGCATCAATCAGTGGGGTGGCCAGTAGTATTGGGAGATGGTCCTCTAGAGGCCCAAGGCTGGTTCTGCCTGCCATAACACTCAACCCATCAAGCCAGAACATGCTTAATATTTTCTATGCAACTGCCTGGCACATCAGCAATGGTCATCATCTGCACCTCAAGATGGGTGATCCTCTGGCCACCTTCAGAAGAGTAGTCCCCCCCAAAAAAACAAGGCAGCAGGGACTCCCTGAGATCACCTTCAGCAGACAAGCCTTTACCACCTCCGCCTTTTCAAATTTCTCAAAATCTTTTGGGTTTCTAATACCATGATGTGGATGGACCCCATTCCTAAGTCAAAGTATGATTAAAGTTCATGAAATTAGTATTGTTTCAATATTTGTTGTCAGCCAAAAGTGCTCTTCAGAGCACCCGCAATGTGCCCAGTAATGGCTCCTTCTGCAATTCATATGGGGTTACATAGAATGGTTGTTGTTCTTCTTCTTTTAGTTTTTCCCAGTTAGGGGTCGCCACAGCAGAACTCCGGTCCACTAATGATTGGCAGTAGATTTTTTATGGGTGCTGAGGTGCCAGCTCAATGCCCAACCTTCAGCAAAGGCATGCCCATTCTAAGCATGTCTTTTGAACGCCACTCGACTACGGGGAGGACATGCAGACTCCACACAGAAGGCGCTCCAGCCAAGAATCAAACAGGAGAACCTCTTGCTGTGAGGCAAGATTGGTAATATATCTAAATATTATTGTACATTTTTTTTTATAAGACCCATTTGCTCCTACTACTACTGGAATTGTCTGGGTATCTTTCTTCCACATTGCTCATGTTTCTGACTGCAGGTCCTGGTATTTTATGACTTTGTGTCTCTCTGTACGCAAGACACTATAGTCACTGGGTGTGGCGATTTCAATGATCAATGCTACTTTTGTCTTCTTTTCTTGGACCACTATATCCGGTTTTCTAGCATCTATCTTTGAATTCATAATTTTCTATGATGCTTTGTGGCTCATGTTTCCAGTGTTTTTCAGCCACTTCAATACAATAATATTTGCACAATCCCCGGTGCAACAGTCTTGCCACATTATTATGCCTTTCAGTATACAGTCCTTCTGCCATTAGTGTGTCACAACCAGCAATAAGGTGTGACGGTTTCCAATTCGCTTTTACAAAACCTACATGTGTCTGTTTCTCCTACATGTTCAATGGACTTTGTAAGCCAGCATGTACGTAGCCCACTATCTGGGCTGACAATTATAACCTTTCATTTCTTGGTTTGAATTTGTCTCTCCTTAACCATTCCTGCATTCGTTCTTTATCAACATGAAGCTCTTCTAGAAGTTTGTATACTTCCAACTATATTTATGTTTTTTCCACATTTCTTGCCTTCTCATCTGATCCTTCACCTTATATTCTTTCTTTTGTTTTTTGGCTCATTCACTTGTTACTTGAATTTTATCTACTTCTGATTTCATCTCCATACCCACTTGACAGCTATATGCTTCTGATAAACTAAGCACTGAAGTCATCCTAGATGTATTCTCCTCATGTTTCAAAACATTTACCACATTTGGGTCTGGTGGGATCAGTAGATATGTATGCAGTCCCATGGTTGCAGATCTATACATGTAATTAATTTTGAGGAGGCCCATACTTTCTTCAGAATGGAGAATATATATTATTGCTATACACTGATTTTTATAAATCATTTGATGAGCATGAAGCATCTTTATTGTTTTTCTGTCCAACCGATCCAACAGCTTTTCAGGCTAGTCAATCCCTCCAAAACTGTAAGTTAGGACAGGAAGAACAAATTGATTAATAGCTTGTACTTTAGTCCCAGATATCAGCACTGTTTTCAGTAGTAATTTTAATCTGCTAAAATATTCCTTGCTTAGTTTTATTTGCATTTGTTCATGCTTTATTGTTGATCCTTCATCAACTTCCAAATATTTACACAGTCCATCTTGCTCAAGTTCTTTTATATCACATTCCTGTCCTAGACTGATGTTTTCTTGGTGCTGCAGCTTTCCTGCTTTAAAGGCTGCTTTTGCACATTTATCAAGACCAAATTACATTCTTATATCATCTGAAAAAGTTTTGACCACTTGCAGTTGTGCTTTAAGTTCCTCCTCTGATAAATTATAAAGTTTTAAATCATCCAGAAAAAGAAGACGACAAGTCTTTACACTTTGCTGTTTTCTGGGAGCCAAATTGTAGCCATCACCTAATCTGTTAAGTAGACAGCTTAATGAATTAAGGGCAAGACAAAAGAGCAGGGGTGATAGAGTGTCATCCAGGAATAATAATTTGTCCTTTATCATGGCTTAACTGCAAAGTAGGTTGCCACTGTTTCATGGTTGCTGTAATGTAATCAATCAGTGTAGGGTGTATCTTATACATTTTAAGCACTCTTTTATCCATACATGTGGAATACCGTTAAATGCTTTTTTGTAGTCTGTCCATGCCATACATAGATTTTTCCACTTTTTACAGTTCTCCATTATGACTTTAACAGCAAATGATCATTTGTTCCATATGACTTTTTTTACCCTTTTGTTCTTTTGCCATGATTGGGTTTTCTTCTAAATGACTATAAAGTCTGTCAATATCTATTCCAATGTATAGTTTATACGTCACTGGAAGGCCAGTTATTGGTCTATAGTTTTTAGGATACCTTGTAGGTTCACTGTTAAGTAAGAGTACTGCTTTTCCAGTTGTTAACCTGTATGGTGTCTGTTTGGAGAGCGGATATAAATAGTATTTACTCATGTCTAATCTTCATGTAAGGATGTTAATACATTTAGACAGAAGTTAGGTACTTTATTTGAGCCTGGGCTTTTCTAATTAGGAGCTTTTCTTTACTTTATTTCAATCTCTCTGGCCATTACTTCATCCCATTTCATATCCTGTATGTTTAAACTTCTTATTCTTTCTTTTACTACTTCTATTTGTTTAGCATCCTTGCAGGGGTGACCCATGCTATTGGACTGCCGGACTGGAGCCCCTCAGCTGTAAAAAAAAGAAAGTAAAGTAAAATAAAATAAAATACAAAGAAAGAAAATAAAAAAAACGATCGCAAGTAGCGGACCTTCGCGCATGCGCACTAGCATTTCCGATATCCAGACTGCTGCTGAGACAGTCTGGAGCATGCGCAGACTGTCTCAGCAGCAGTCCGGATTAAGAAGCATTCAAGTGCAGAGATCCCAGAAGTCTATGCAGTTGTAACTGCATAGACTGTCACTGGAAATGGATCAGACTTGGACTGCAACGTCAGCAGGCTGGGAGTCTTGTCGGGGAAGGACATCTCACAGGCTTGTAGTGCTCCAATGAACGAAGCTGTGGAAGGATTTAGTGCTGCAATGAACAGACCTGTCCCAGGTAGGGTGTGTGTGTGTGTGTGTGTGTGTGTGTGTGTGTGTGTGTGTGTGTGTGTGTGTATGGATTTAGTGCTGCAATGAACAGACCTGTCCCAGGTGGTATGTGTGTGTGTGTGTGTGTGTGTGTGTGTGTGTGTGTGTGTGTGTGTGTGTGTGTGTGTGTGTGTGTGTGTGTGATTCCCCAGGTGCTACATGGTGGTGGGTAGAGAATAAGGCTTGAACCCTGTATTTTGGGCCCAGGTGGCAAGAGCCTGAATTCCCTACCCACCACCATTTGTAAAAATGTTGCAGATTTTTCCCTCATACTTGTTCTGTTCCTCATAAAATCTGTGGTTTCTGTATTTTTGTGCCCTTGCAAAGCCAGTAGTGCATTGGTGCAGTGGTAGCATTGTTGCCTGACAGCTACATATTCTCTGGTTTGATTTTTGGCTGGGGTGCCTTACTTTCTGTGTGGAGTCTGTATGCCCTCCCTGTTTTTGTTTCCTCTAGTGTCCTCCCATCTTACAAAGACATGTATCTGTCTGGAGTGTTTCTCCCTGGGCCACTGCTAAAAATTAGCTTTTGTTCCAAGTCAGACTTTCCTGGTTAACAAATGTTAAAAATGACACGCATTTGAATATCAGACTTCATATTCTTCAGAAAGTGCATGGTAACACAAAAGCTTTTATTCTAGCAATTTTCTAAGTGTATAAGATGGATATTTGATCCACGGTGGTGGTGCTGCAGTAGCATTGTCGCCTCACAGTAAGACGCTGTCCGGTTCGATTCTCAGTTAGAGCGTCTTCTGCGTGGAGACATGCATGAATGGGCATACCTTCGTTGAAGGTTGTGCATCAGGGCTGACAACTCGGCATGTAAAAATCAACTGCCAATCATTAGCGGACCGGAGTTCCGCTGTGGCGACCCCTAACCGGGAAAAGCCGAAAGACAAAACATAAGATGGATATTTGAAATTTGTCCCTATTTTTGGGACTGTATTCCCCCATTATTGGCTTCATCCAGGTTTTGTGCTAAGGTTGAGAGCAATGGTAAGAACTGAATTCACTGAATATGTTTGGGGGCTATAGTCCCCCATTACTGGCTTTGTCCAGGTGTTTTTTGCTAAGAGGTTGACAGCTGTGCTATGGTAAGAACTGAATTCACTAAATGGTAGCCATTTAAGTTTCCGTCTTCCTCTTTCACAAAACAGCTGATTTGGCATAGTGGTATGTTGCTCTGACTGTTTTGCACAGGGTCCTGGGTTTAAGGCTTGGCAGTGAAATGTATGGTGGTAGCACAGCATTTTATTCTAGCAACTTTCCAACATTATACAAGCAATGTAACCAAATAACACAAAGTCACCGCAACTGAAAAGAAAATAGTTGTTTATTCCAAAATCACTTCCAGAATGAGCACTTTCGTCTGCTTCAAGCAAACTTCCTCAGATAAAAAACTCACTGGTGCACTCCTTTTTATACAAAATGATCTAACCAAGTAATAAAACAATAATTTAATAATTCAATGAATTACTTAAATGATTGATTAAAATCTTGAATTTGCAATACACAAAAAATTTTTCTTTTTTTCTAAAACCAAGACTGACCAAGTAGTGCAAAAAATGATGCACAAATAATACAAGAATTATTAATACAACCAAGGAACATTATATAAAATTACACTAAAAACAGAAATAGTGAATTAATTGAAAATAATTGAAAATAAAAAGAAATATGTATATATATGTGTGTGATAAATGTTGTTTTAATATTGATGCTGCATGTCTCTCAAGTAATTGTAGACTATAACTTATACCAAGTCTGCTCTACCAGATAATATGGCTTTGATGTTTATATATTCATTTAATCCTGGTCCAATATTGGACTTCAATCTCAATTGCCATCTTATTTCTTTCTGTAGTAAAAGATTTTTGTAATCCCCTCCCCTCATGTTCCTATCAATCAGGTCCAAAATACCAAATTTAAAATCTGGTGGAAAATGGCAAACAGTAGTGTGTTTATAAAGGGCACTAGTCTCTTTTCTATTTTTGATGTCATTCATATGTTCATAAATTCTATTTTTTAGTGCCCTCTCCGTTTTGCCCACATAATAAGCCGAACAGTTTGAACAGGTAGCTAAGTATACCAGCATCCTAGTCCTGCAGTTCCCTCTACAGAATCTGATTCTGCTGTCCAAACCATTGTTTAAAATAATGTGGTCTACTTGATTTATGTATGAACATTGTCCACATGCCCCACAAGGATGTGTTCCTTTACTAAATCTATAAGTTGTTGTTCCTCTTTCAAATAGTTTCTTCAAATTCTGACCAACCTTGTATATAAATAATGGTTTGTCCCCAGCCATTTCATGAATATCGTTGTTGGTTTTTAGAATGGACCAGTTGCTCTGGAGTGATTTTGGAATAAACAACTATTTTCTTTTCAGTTGCGGTGACTTTGTGTTATTTGGTTACATTATACAAGCAATGTTTAAAATGTGTCCCTAGTTTTTGGGCTTTTGTCCCCCCCACAATAAACTTTGGCTTTTTCCAGATTTCTTTGTGCTGCAAAGTTCAGAGATACAACTGAGTGAGTAGATTTTACAAGGAGCTGAGAGCTGCAGGGGAGCAAAAGTTTAGTGCTGCTTATGCTGAGTCTGCTTGCATTGTTAATAACACAACAGGTAGTATACTTGCTTTTGATGCAGAAGGCTGTGGGTTCTACTCCCACAGCAGATAGATGCATTGCTGATACTGTACTGTGTTGCAAAAGGGGTGGATGCTGCACTCCTTTTTGGCGAAGATACCTAGTAACTATGAACCTGTTATCAGTTTGCCATCCATTCCCTATTGCAATATTGCTAGCTTATCATTTTTTTAGTGTAAGATAGGCAATTTATTCCTCAAGGGTAACAGGCACTTTATTTGTAGATGAAACAATAAAATACAAAGTTGTTTGCTAGCAGCAACCTCTTCATTAGTTACAGATCTCTTTAATGTGGAATTATTTAGATGACTTTTACTTCTTCAGAGATTGTGCACTTTATATGTACTGATACTGGTGGACTGTAGAAGTCTGAGTAGACATTTATGATGGAAATGTTCTGAACTGGGCAGTTTTGTCATTACTGGTGCATGCAATTTGTTTCATTGTTTACTGGAAAAATTTCAAAACAATAAATTTAAAACACCCTCTAAAACTGTACTGTATTGTTCAAGGAATATAATTTAATACAATCAGGAAGGTGTATGAAAGAGCATGTGTATGTTTCATGTGCAAGGGGCCTGTGATTTGAAAACAGCCCAAACCTAAAATTAATCTGCCACTGGCAAAATGTATTTTCTTTGAATGTGGGTTTCAATGCTGTTGCAGTGATTGTGAGTTTTCAAGGGCAGAGAAGTTTTAATGCTAAGTCTGTTCTCATTGTGAGACTGCATTGCTTTGTTTAGCAGATATGATATCTATTAGTGTTTGCCCTGTAAAATGCAAAATAAAACTTTTAAATGAAGTCCAAATCATCGCAGAAGTAAAGCAGTATGCACATTATTGTTTATGGTAAATGGGGTGAAATAGTCAAGTAATGGTTCATTGGAATGGCTGTAGGGGGGAAGCTCCATTCGACCATGATTTTGTGAGGGGGGAAGGGCAGCAAACTTAAAAACAGCCCCGGCTGAACTATACCTCTCAACTGTCCAGATTTTTGCAAAATGAATAGATTTTTGTGTGGTGCTGTGATAGCGTTGTCGCCTCACAGTTAGACGTTGCCCGTTCGATTCTCAGTTAGAGCATCTTCTGTGTAGTGACATGCGTGAATGGGCATTCCTTCTTTGAAGTTGTGCATTAGGCCCGGCAAACCAGTATGTAAAAAATCTACTGCCAATCATTAGCGGACCGGAGTTTCGCTGTGGCGACCCCTAACTGGGAAAAGCCGAAAGACACAAACAAACAATTTTTCCTTTGTTCCTCATAAAATTTGTGGTTTTCTGTCAAATCATTTTGGAATGAAGTCACTAAATAATGACAGTCACTGAGTTTCAGACTTCATAACCTTCAGAAAAATGCATGCTAAAGCAAGACCTGTTATTCGATCAACTGTCTCAGTTTATACAAGAGCAATTTTTAGTACTGTTTGCATGTTCCCCCCATATATTTGGCCTTGTCCAGATTTCCTGCATTAACAGGTTGAGAGGTACATGCAAATAAATTGCTTTATAGAATTAGGCATATCCAAACCTCTCAACTGTCCCCAATTTTGGCTCAAAATGTTGCTCTTCTCCTAATAATCCCTCCGCAAAATGGCAATTTTGGAAGAAAACATGGAGGGTTTACAATTAATAAATAACTGTAATAATCAGGTATAGATTACTTTTATTTCAGAAATGCATGTAGATTCTTTTATTTTGTCGGCTGCTCAAGTTAGCAGTACTAATATTAAAAAGTGTTCCTTCTTTGACAGGTTCCCAGCTGTATTGTGTGGCTATTTTATATTTTTGAATGACATTTTTGGTCCATTTTTCATAAAATTGTGTTTTTTTTTGGCAAATTAGTGGCAAATCATTAAAGAGTGAAGTTAGAAAATAATGACAGAGATTTCAGTTTCAGATTTCATACCCTTCAGAAAATTCATACTAATGTAAGACCTACTATTCTATTATCTTTCTAAGTTTATAAGAGCAATATTTAAAAATTGTCCTTATTTTTGGGCCTTTGTCCCACTTCTGTGTATGGCTTTGTCCAGATTTCTTGCTCTGAGGTTGAGGTATGACAAATGTGTCAGGGCCATCGCAGTCAGCCAGAGACGTTTCAAATTGTGACATACTTGGTGCACCCCACTCCCCCATGTAGTGACTCTGAATGTGTCCAAGCAAGGCAAGGAGCAGTTATGCAGTGCAAATGTACAGAATATCCCCCATCCGAGGTAGACACAAGTACTACAATGGCTTTTCATCTATCCTTGATTTTGCAGAATGTTCTGGTTTCTGTCATATTTTTATACTGTTGATGTATGCTTATTATTATTCAGAAAGAGCCTGTAGTTTAATGACCATCTGGGAAGCTTGTCTGAGATTGTAAGATGCACGTACGTTTTAATAAGCATACTGTTAAAGAATTGCCAACATTGAAAGCCTTTCTGTTGTTGCCATGCAGAGAATACTTACATAACTAGATAACATATAAGCCTTGGGTATTGAAATGCATATCACAGTATTTGTAATAAAGGACAGGATTACATTATTTTAAGAGCTCATTACAGGCTTTACTTGCAAACTAAACAGAATGCCAATCTATCATGTGTGGTCCATATCTTGTGCAGTAATCCTTTAAGCAATGTATGTTGAGCGTGTTTCCTGTTTGCTTTTCATTTTTTACTTTGATCATGTTTTCCCCATGAAACAAGTAGATAGTTGTTGTCAGGCAGCAGGTCTTTTTTGGATAAGAAACATTTTTACAAGTGGGGGGTATCACAGAGATTGCTACTTTCAGCATGTTACTTGGTACTTTAATAAAGCTGAATATAAATTATAATTAGAACTGGAGTACAAGGAGAAGTGGTTTGAGTTGAGTGCTGCTTGTTTTTCTTATACTTGATTTTGACTAGCATTCCAGTAATGTATTTAAAAAGTCATTTATTTTTTCATGCCTCACAACTTTTTTGTTTCCATCTAGATATTAAGTAAGCTGTCATGCAGCCAATGGATTGAACTATGTTTTTTCTTCTACACTTCATTTTGTCTTGATTGGACTCTCATAATGATGGTTTGGCACCCAGGGCAGAGTATTTAATTAAAGTTACAGTTTTTGTGGTTTTGAGCATAGCTCCTCCTTTTACTAATTGGCCACACCCATTCCCATTGACCCCACCCATTCAGCTGTCTCCTGCAGCCCCCCTTTGATTTGAAGTCACCAGCCGCCACTGCATCTTTGTTATGTTCCACAGTTCCACAATTCTATATAAAGTTTTTTTGGGGTCATCAATAAACTGCTTATTTTGTACTTTTCCTTTATATTTATATGAGTGATTTGCAGCTGGGATTGAAGCAGCTGCTGGGGGAAGTCAAGCCACTGGAGATGTTTTAGTGCATGGCAGTGATGAGATCTGTATGGTTGGTTACAAGAAAATCTTGCAACACTATAGTATGATTGACAGAGTTTAGCCAAATGGGTAGACTGTAGATGGGAAAGGCATAAAATAGACATGGAAGAAGGAAGGCCTGAGCTAGTTTCTGCCTAGAGTCAGGGGCTAGACATTTTTTATGTCTGTAGAGTAGGCCGAGTTTTTGATTGGTCTTTTTGATACAGAGCTAAATATGGGTATCAAATTTTAATTGGTCATCAACAATAACACCAAGAGGTTTAGTATGTGGGTCAGGTTGTATGATAGTATTGTCAAGAGAAGAAATGGTGAAGGTTGTTTTGAGGTTGGAGAGGGTTTTTGGAAAAAATGAGTAGTAGCTTTGTTTTTTGGGGGATTTAGAATTAGCTGGTTTTCAGTTAGCCATTTTTCTACAGATAGGAAGCTATATTGAATAGTAGAGAGGAGGTTAGAGAAACTGTCAAAACAGGTAATAAGGGTAGAGTCATCCACATATTGTGTCAGGGAGGATGCTGTACAGGAGGTTTGCAGGTGATTTGTGAAAATATTAAAGAGTAGAGGGTCAAGAATCGAGCCTTGAGGCACCCCAGTTTTGATTGGTAAGTAAGGGGAACAGCTAGCCTGCCATCTTACTGATTGCTGTCTATTAGTGAGATAGCTAGTCAACCATTTAGTAGTAGAGGGAGATAAGTTGAGTTGTGATAGTTTATCGAGAAGTTTGGAGTGTGATATGGTATCAGATGCTTTAAAGGTCAAGAAAGAGGCAAGCAACCAATACATTTTTGTCCATGGCTTTGGCAGTGGTTTCAGTAAAGGACAGTAGGACAGTAGATGGACTTTGATGGGGTCTGAAGCCATGTTGCATAGGAGTTAGGAGGTTATTATCTAGACGTACTTAATAAGCTGTCTGTGAATGGATTTTTCAAGGAATTTAGATAATGGAGAGAGGATAGCAATAGGTCTGTAGTTGGACAGTTTATTGCTGTTGCCTCCCTTGTGTAATGGAGTGATAAAGAATGATTTCCATATACCTGGGATGGTGCATTCTTGAATATATCTATTGCTCAGGATAGGGACAGGGTAGGCTACTGAGTGAGCAGCTAGTTTAAGAATGGGGCAGGGTGTCAGAAGAGGGGGAGCATGAATTCAGATTAAGCAGGAGAGATTTGATGTAAGATGTCAGGATGTGGTCGAGTGTGAAAGAGGGAGTATTGGTGAAATGTGGAGTGGGGGAGGTGTGTTTATTGTTCTGACTACTGAGGGTGAGTTTGTAAATAGATTCAATGAGGTATGACTTTAGAAGAGTGGCAGATTCAAGGGGTGTTTGTTGGGGTAAGGGTTGGGGGTACAATGGTTGCCTGGATGCAGGATATTATTAATAGAGTGTCAGAATTTTTCGGGGTTAGATTTATGGGTGAATTGGGCATTGGAGTAGACTTTTTTCTTATCTGTATTAATGTGTTCTTTAGCCAGATTACGTAGTCATTTATAGATTTGTAGAAGAGAAGGTGATTTAGTTTTATTCCATTGTTTCCAGGTGCTATCTCTCTTTTTCATAAGAGTGAGTGTATCTTTTGAGAGCCAGGGGGCTAGGGTTGTTTTGATTATTACTTTTCTGAGAGGTGCAAGGGAGTCAAGGATGGAGAGAAAAGTGAGACTGAAATGAAGGACATCATCATTTAGATGGATGTGTTTCAGAATTAACCAGTCTATAGAGCTTAGCATGTGATTAAAGGTCTCACTGTTAAAAGCAGAAAGATTGCAACAATCTTTATAAAGATGGTATTTAGGTATCTGAACAGTGTGTCTAAGAATTCGGATAGGAACGTGGTCGCTAAGGGAGTTTGGTAGAGTAGTAGGGTTTTGATACAGGTTAGGGTCAGTTGTTATGATCCGGTCAAGAGTGGAGCTACAATTATCGTTTTTTGTTGAATCAAGTAGGTTTAGTAAGTAGCTGATGAAAGCCATGTAAGTTGATGGTGAGAGATGGGCTGGTTGTAGATAGTTTTAGCCAGTTGATGTTATTGTCTCCTAACAGAATGATTTCATAGCTGATATTGAGTGATAGCCATGAGAGTATGGATTCGAGGATGGGAATGTTATTACCTGGTAGGAAATAGATAGTCGCTAAGGCAAATTTCTTTTGTGGGCTAAGGTGACAGTTTAGGATAAGTAGTTCAGCGGGGTGGAAATTTGGATGGGTTATGGGTAGAGGGGATAGATTGAGGTGTTCAGGGTCTTGCCGGTAGATATTGTAATGGGGGGAAGCATTTCATAGTTTGAGATGTGGGGCTTTAACCATGTTTCAGATAGGGTTAGGATGTGTGGGGAATGGCGGGTAATCCAGGAGTGTAGTTCTGTAGTTTTATTTGGGAGGCTCTGTATGTTAATTGAGTATATACTAAGATGTTTTGGACTGGGGGGAATGTTAAGACTGGTTGTTGTTGGTATGGTGGGGGAAGTTGTAGGAGAAGCAGGACCTGGACTGGGAATCTAGCTTTGTATGTATAACTTGTGCACTAATCCAGGCCTTCTTAAAAGTATTCAATTGTATTTATTACTGCTTGGTAGTAACCTGATTAAAGTGTAGCTATCATTCTAAGCCTTTTGGTTTAAGCACTTGGGCTTCAGACCAGTTGTTTTACATTAAGAAGGATTTTGGTCTGCACTGTTGTGGCAGGAGAGGTAGCTTACATCCTTCTAAGTTGGGAACTGCTGACTGAAGGCTCAGTGTCTGTTATTCTAAAAGTGTATTAGTTCTGGTTTAAGCACTTGGGCTTCAGGCCAGTTATTTTACATTAAGAAGGTTTGTGGTCTGCACTCTTGTGGGAGGAGAGGCTGGTCTCTGCCCTTCTGAGCAGGGAATTTCTGGTTAAAGCCTATTGTGCCTGCATATTTGAACTGTTTCTTACTGAAATTGGTGTGCCTTGTTTGCTGTAGCATAGACTAGATCCAGGCCTGCTGAATCTATCTTTGTTTGTATAACTTGAGCACTAATCCAAGCCTTCCTAAAAGTATTCAATTGTATTTATTACTGTTTGGTAGTAACCTGATTAAAGTGTAGCTATCATTCTAAGCTTTTTGGTTTAAGCACTTGGGCTTCAGACCAGTTGTTTTACATTAAGAAGGTTTTTGGTCTGCACTGTTGTGGCAGGACAGGTAGCTTACATCCTTCTACGTTGGGAAATGCTGATTGAAGGCTCAGTGTCTGTTATTCTAAAAGTGTATTAGTTCTGGTTTAAGCATATGGGCTTCAGGCCAGTTATTTTATATTAAGAAAGTTTGTGGTCTGCACTCTTGTGGGAGGAGAGGCTGGAATCTGCCCTTCTGAGCTGGGAATTTCTGGTTAGAGGCTTATAGGCCTGCATATTTGAACTGTTTCTTACTGAAATTAGTGTGCCTTGTTTGATGCCACATAAACTAGATTCAGGCCTGCTGAATCTAGCTTTGTTTGTATAACTTGAGCACTAATCCAGGCCTTCTTTTTTGGAAAAGGTTCCCCTACACCCTAGAGGCAGGAGTGTGCAGTTAGAACTTGCCTGATTGAAGACTGCAGGAACAGGGCTCAGTTTTGAGATTTTTTTTACTGGTTAATTGGGTAATTTGTTTAAAAGCCTTTTTTGATTGCATGTAGTCATCTAAGGCTGTTTTAAGTGTATTTTTTACTGTTTGTAGTCGTTTAAAACTGTTTTAAGTATGTTTTTTACTGTTTTTGCCTTATCTTTTAAAAAAAAATGTCCTTGTTTCCCACTAGTATAGTCCAGTTTTCAGGCTAGTGCTGAATTCAGAGCTGTGTTACAAGTTTCTGAGTTGCTCATACTTTACTTGGATAGAAGGAGATTTCTCTGTTCACCTGTAAGAGAGGGAGCTTTGAGCAGCCATCTGTCCCTGGGGAGTGGTTCCAGCCCAGAAGTTAGTAGTTTTTGGGCTAATTTCGATCTCTTTCATTTCCCTGTTGTAAAAACCACATTTGCATGGTTTTGCATGTCCGGGCAGCGCTGGTTAGCTAGGGCTAAATTATTCCCAGCTCCACCAAGTCTCCTCTTCAGTTTTTCCCTTGAAAGTAGTCTAACTCTCAACTTAAGCACTTAAAAAGAATCCTACAGTCCAGCACTTGCTCAGATCTAATAGCAAGCACTAATATACCCGACACTTGATTGCCCAGCAGGGCAAGGCTCATTATTCACCCATCACCAACCAAGTGACTAAGCAGCTCACCCTACTATTCAGGCATGACCAAAGGGCAATTTCAGGTATACTCTCCAGTCCAGCTGGTGAACCTGGGTATCCTGAGGCAATGCTACAACTGCCTCATGTGCACAGACACCCCTCTCCTCCTACCACAAAACATTAACATATGCGAGAGATGCAATTATATAGCTAAATTGTAGGCTAAGCTGTCTCCATCCAATACTGGAACAGGCAGTCATGAGGAGAAGGTTAACACTTGCACCACACCTCCAGCCTCACACAGACTTATTAAACCAGCACTGCAAAAAATACACATAAATACACTAAATCATACTCAGATGCTCTAAATAAAAACCTGCAAAAGAATCAGAGACATCCATAGCAGACACCCAAAAAACCTGCACCTCCTGTCACAAACCAGACAACACATAAAGCATAAAATCAGTCTACCGCCCAACCACAGCCCTTAAGAATAACATACCTAACACACTAGTAATAGGTGACTCTATAGTCAGGCACACTGACGTCCCACTCACTGGGTTGGACAAGGAGAAGGTTACTGTTAGCTGCCTGTCGTGATCCAGAATCCGCCACATAACACAAGCACTGAGGTCACTCCGGAACAAGTACAAATATGACTCTGTCATTGTTCATGTTGGTGTTAATGACCTGAGACGTACTTCCCTGGACTACATGAAAAGAGACATGGAAGAGCTCTCTGATCATGTAGCCCAGGCAGGTATGACCCTGACCCTGAGTAGCATCCTGCCCTCACCAAGAATGATACCGCAGTATAAAGAAAAAATGATTAATTTCAACAATTGGCTAAGCTTCTGGTGTCATTCAAAGAGGATCCAGTGTCTGTCAGCCTGGGACGACATGCTCGACAAGCCTCGTTGCTTCACAAGAGATGGCTTGCACCTGTCACCCCTAGGCTTTCGAATACTGACCAAGGCTCTTGCTGCCCCCATAGTGCCTTTTTTAGGCAAGGCTAAAATGTCAAACCCACCTCCGTAAACAGCACATATAAAAAATTATGGTTATGATACTCAGTGAAAGGAGTTTAAATCTCAAAATGCACATGCTTGAAGCACTCCTGAGTATGGAGTACATCGACATCTGTGCAGTAACTGAAACCTGGATCAAGGCTCCACAGAGCACCCCAGCACTACCGGGCTACAACTCATACCAGACAGTTTGGCCACAGACCATGGACCAAACCACAAAAGGAGGGGGTGTATCCATATTCATCAAGGATACCTACACCTCCAGGTTAGCGGTGCAGCATGATACCTCTGAGATCATCCATGTGCAACTAATATCAGGCATATCTGCAATGCAAATTGTGGCCTGCTACAGATCACCCTCCATGACCCAGGACCACCACTCCACCTTTCTGGAGACACTGGAAAACATGAAGGTCCTACTGAACACCCTGATATTGGGGGATTTAAATTACCCTACAGTTTACTAGGAAAACTACTCAAGTACAAACTCTCAGGTCCAGTGCTTCCTGGAATTTATCAACTCAGATGCCCTGGATCAGCTGGTAAACTCCCCTACCAGAGGTGAAAATATATTGGACCTGGTCATCACCAACATGGGTGACAGGTGCACGGGAGGTCAACCCTTCACTGGTTAGATCAGACCATAAACTAATCACTCTGGATGTCCACACCACACCACCACCCCTAACCAAGGAAACCACAGTGAAAAACTTTTCTATAGCAAACTTCACCTTACTTAAGACAGAGGTGGTAAGTTTCACAGCCCCCACGTTAAAGGATAACAGTGTTCAAGATGCCGGAACCTTTACAAATGCACACTATGAGCACCTACAAAGATGCATGGATCGTGTCATCCCTAGTAAAACCAAGACTCACTCCCCTAAGAGAAGGAAACCAGTCTGGCGGACTCCTGCCATAAACAGGCTATACAATAGAAGAAGGAAACTAGTTCAGAAAAAAAGCAAATCCCAAGAAAGAAAGACATCCCTGATCAGTATCAGTAAGAAACTAAGGTCCCTCATAAATTCATCCAAGGCTAACTTTGAAAGGAAAACAGCCAAGGATTTGAAAGATAAACACAAAGCCTTCTTTAGCTATGTCAAGAAATTAAGTGGCAACTTGTAAATATGCCCCAAGCTAGTGCAAAATAGCACAAAATATACTGAACCTACTGATATTGCCAACATCCTGGCAGATAAATTCAGTGCAAACTTCACCCCCAAAAGGGCCCACAACAATACCGGAAAAGTGTGGTGTCCCGGAAATCACAGGTGAAAACAGCCTTTCAAAAGCCAAAAGCACAATGGGGCCAGATGGTGTCCCAGCCAGGTTGTGTCTTGAGTGTACTAACCCCCCACCTTAAAACACTGTTCAACCTCAGCCTCTCCACAGGCTATGTGCCCATAGAATGGCACACAGCAATGGTTATTCTGCTCCACAAAGAGGGGCTACAACTGATCCTGGTAACTATCACCCCATAAGCCTGACTAGCCTGGTCTGCAAGGCTATGGAGTGCATCATCATGGAACTCATTTACAAAGACATTGGGAACCTCCATACACTTGACCCGACCCAGTTTGGCTTTGTTAAGGGCAGATCATGCCTACTAAACCTGGTTGACTTCTTCGAGACAGTCACCAAGGCCATAGATGAGGGTAAGGTGGTTCACACAGCCTACCTTGACCTTGCCAAGGCTTTTGACATCATTCCTCACTTGGGAATTATAGAAAAACTCACCAGCCTGAAAATAAACCCCTACATCACGAGATGGGTTGCCAACTGACTTAGAGACAGAACTCACACGGTAAGAATAGTGTGCTCCAGGTCCAACTCTAAACCAGTCAGAAGTGGTGTCCCACAAGACTCAATCCTGGGACCCTTACTGCTTGGCATATACTTCTCAGAAGTACATGCAAACACAGGAGGACTATGGCTAACTAAGTTCGCCGATAACTGCAAACTGGGAGTCATAATTGACTCTCCAGCTGACATGGACATTCTCTAAAGAGCCTTACTGAGACGGACACCTGGTGTCAAAGTCATGGTCTCAAGCTAAATGCCAAAAAATGCATAGTCATCCCATTTGGGAAAAACAAAACACCCATGAATTACCACATAGGTGGCAGCCCCCTTAATACAGAAGAGGTCATAAGAGATCTAGGGACCCATGTAGATAGTAATCTCTCCTTTGACAATCATATTGCCAGAGTAGTTATGAAATCCTTCTATGTAGCCCATCAAATTACTAAAGGGTTCACATCTAGAAATAAAGAGGTTATAGTGCCCCTCTACTCGTCACTCATCAGACCCATCATAGAGTACAATGCCCCATTTGGGATGTACCTCACAAGACACTTCCAAGAGCTGGAAAGACCACAAAAGTACCTCACCAAGAGGATTACTGGCCTCAAATATAGGTCCTATGCAGCACAACTGAAAAAACTCCGGCTGTACTCAATGGCATATCGCTTACTCAGAGGTGATCTCTGCTTGACTTACAAAGCCATGTCCAACTCAGAATTGATGGACATGCTCCACCTAAAGAAATCCAAGCCACTGTGAGCCACTCGCTCTAGTGAGCTAAACCTCACCAGAACAATAAATATGACATGCTGGAGGGACAGATTCCTGTCACAGAGACTCCCCATGCTTTGGAACAAAATTCTTAACTACATTAGGCAGAGCCCCTCATCACTAACACTCTTCAAGAGAAACCTTGACGAGTGGATGGGTAACAGAAAATACACCTCTGGGATCACTTCATTGGCTCTTCTTGACAGAGGCTCAGTTAATTAATCAATGGGGTGGCAAATGCTGACACACTCTGGCTAGGCTTATAAATGCCCTTGGGAAGATAGCCTAGTACCTACCTATGAACCTATGGATATCCTCATCAGTTATAAGTGTGTTTGGGAGTGGGTGTAATTTGGAGTGGTACTAGTAGTGGTTGTGACAAATATTTTAGCCTTAGCTTAGGTGATAAGGGACTGTGTGCTAAGACTTTGTGTTTGTGAAGTTGGATAGAGGAGATGTTGAATAGAGATGGTGAGTTACAGCATGTGTCGAATGATTCTTTTTTGCTGAATGGAGAGTGTAATAGTAGTTGGAGGTTGGAAGTGGTGGAGTTGTGATTGGTAGGAGGTGAGTGAAATGAGGACGTGAAGTAAAGGGGATAGGTGGTAGATTACAGCCATGGTATAAGTTACACTTGTAAGAAATAGCAGTTATCTGATTAGACGCAGATGTAGTGTAAAGGGAAAAGGGTGGGTCTGTGTGAGGTCAGGGAGCAGTGACAGGGTAATTGGATGAGGTGGGTTGGGTTTTGTATTTGGGTAGAGAGCATAAATTAAATGAAAGTGGGAATGGTGATAGGGTAGGGGAGTGGAGTGAGCCTGAGAGCAGCAAGGACTAATGGAGTGGGCTTACACCCTGTTCAGGGATTGGAAAGTTTCTCTAAGAAAAACAATCAGTAAGAGCACATAACAGGTATAAGTTGCATGTTGCTTACTAGCCGCAATGGCAGCTTTTATTCTTTTTTACATTTGTATTCCCCTTTGCTCTTTGTTTTCTGCACACTGTGTAGCCAAAGATAAAAGTAGCTTGAGACTTAGCACTTTTGCTTGGTGTTTAATTAGTGAAGAATAAGTACTGAGGGATAGGGACTGAAGGCTATGACTCTATTGAGAGGAGTGCAATACCTTAACTTACCAAAACAGATAAGTTAAGCAAGATGTATCAACAGTGAAATGGATTAAAGAGGGGGCTAAGATGAGGAGGGTTTGCAGCTGTCATCCCTGGGGTATGTGCTCTAGCTGATTGTAACAGGTTCTAACAAGACATAACAGTTGTCATAAAAGCAGGCACCTACACTGCCCATAAGTGGCAACAGAAGGGTTTCTGGAGTTAAAGCTGGGGCTACAGTCTTTACTTTTTGATGATTATTGGCTAGAGTTTTCTTTGCCTTTAGCTGGAGTGACAGGAGTCATTGCTCGCACAGGTGGGGGAGGGACCCAAGGTGACCAGGTGTTCAGTGGTGTATACAGGCTGCACCAAGAGGGCTTTCAGGTGCAAAAATAATATATGTTAATAAATAAATAAATAAATAATGGCAATGAAAGCTATCAGCACCTGGTAATTGCAGCCAAACTTCTTGAAGACCAACACAGCATAAGCTTAACACTTGAACCTACCATATATAAAGAATATAAAGATCCTTGCAAAATGTAAGGGGGAGTGTGTATGTCATTTTGCTTGAGTCTAGATTTTCCCAATGTACTCTGCTGACAAACAGATAAATAAAAGTATTAAACGTTGATAACTCAACTTGATTTTGAGCAAATAGATAGAGGTTTTAAAATGTATTCTAAGTTTGATTGTGAAAGGACCGGATTGCATTACCCAGCTGGAAAATTTTGAAGGATAATCAATCAGCAGTCATAAGAGAGCCAACATAATGTTCAGTGTTTACCACCCAGAGAATATACAACTGTGTTAAGACAACCTGGAGGCAATACAGTTTGTGTTATAAATATTTATCTATTTCTTATTTTTGTATTTTGGTGACTGGGTTAGTTCCCACCAGTACTGTAGTCTGTTTACTTAGGAGACATGAGATATGTTTATGCTGACCAAAAGAAAGATTGTCAGGGCACTGAAGACATTTTCCTACTTTTTTCAATAAATGACACATGATCTAATACAGCTTCCTCAACTACCACCAATTCAGGCAGGTAGTACCTTAATTTAATTTCTTATACAAAGGATGGAAAAGATTTTTTACAAGAAATGATAGGTGTAGCTTCCACTTAGGATGATAATTATCTGTAGGACCAGCAAGGGCAATGCTGCTGCTGATTAATTAGCAAATGTTTGTTAAGTCAAAGACAGTTAAATGACTTGAACAAACTGAATTACACTTCTCTGGATTGATGGACAAGGCACAGAAATGTAGTTTAAGATTGTATGGTGTTTTTGTACAGTGAAGAAAACTGAAGTATGTGAAACTTAAAGTGGAGGAGTGGACTGAATTTTTCAGACTCTATGGCTGTTACTTTTGAGAAGTGTTTGCCATTATTAGATATGTAGGTCAGGCATTGAAAGCCCAGATAAAAATGAATAGAGTTCTTAATAGGAATTGTGGGAACAATACATGCATAGGAGGAATGAGGTTTAAAAGAAGGCAGGATTTGAATGTTTAACTGACAATGACTGGATACATTATAAGTAATGTATAATGTTTGCAACTAAAATTATGTCAGTATGGTTTGTTTTCATTTATATAAATATATGATTGCCTATGTCATGATAACAATAATAAAGATGTTTCTTGTTTTAAAAAAATATATAATAGAGTTGTTGACTTGCTAGAGAATTTGGGATCTGTTGAAGATGTGGTAACAAAGAAGAAAGTAGATTGTATAATGGAGTTTGTGGAATAGGACTAATCAAAAATAACTTTTAAAAGCTACTCTAAATTTGTATATGCAGTAAAGATGTGATAGTGGAAAAAGCTGTAATTTAAATTGTGTTTCCCTGATATTTTAAAAGTATCTTGTAATGAAAAAGTGTGGCATTTGATAATCCTGATGAAAAGATTGCAAGAATAAAATAATTGTCAGTGCATGTTATGTACTTCAGATGCAAAAAAGGAAAGTTGAAGTTGGAGAACAGTTAAATATAATGACTGAAGTAGACAACAAGTGGGAGGACGGTCAAGCATGTATGAGAAAAGATGGTTTCTTAAGAACTATCCTAATTGCAGGGTGACTGGGAAATCTGAAGGCTGGACATGAAGCTACAAATTAAAAGTGACTGTTGAAGATGTGCACATTATTCTACAAACCAGACTATCCAATGAATTGGCAGAGAGTTTGCATTACATTGAAGGTAGGCAGATAATTTAGTTAAAGGAAAGATGGCAAAAGGCATTGCAGGTTGTACATTTGTAAACAGTGCACAAAGCTCTGGGTGAACAACTGTTCATAATTTTATGCTAGATGAATTGAAACCAAGCAGGGCTCATACAAACAGTATTATAATTATACGAAAAAAAGATTGGAGAATCTAGAGTTGCTTCACCATAACTGAGCATTAACCTGACTTTTTATGTAAGATAAATGTCAGATATTCTTTAAATTCTACATCTTATCTTTTGAACATAGACAAAGAATGGTAGCATATAGTAAAGATTAATCGTGTATAGATAACAATGAGTTTTTTAATGTAATATATGAATTAATAATAATGTAAAATGAAATATTACTAGAATGAGGTTTATCAGTTATACTGTTAGAATTTA
Organism: Protopterus annectens; assembly: GCF_019279795.1. Classification (NCBI taxonomy): domain Eukaryota; kingdom Metazoa; phylum Chordata; order Ceratodontiformes; family Protopteridae; genus Protopterus; species Protopterus annectens. The sequence goes on along the minus strand of NC_056750.1, from coordinate 574,492,121 downwards.
TTCTATAAGGGGTACTTATCTATATTGGTAAAAAGTTTGCTTAAATACTCAAATGTCTAATTAGAAATTTATTTTAACAGATGCTTTTTTAATCTTACAGATGCTAACCAAAAATCTGAAGGCATGAACCAACATTAAAGCAAGTTTTTTTTATTATCCAGATATTTTTATATTTATTCTTCCTTACTAATTAGTAAGACTACTATATTGCTGTTTATGCTCAAACTGACAAATGATTATCTAAAGGAATGTCAGTTTAAACCAAAGTATTTTGGTTTTCATTTTTATAGAAGTAATTTAATTTGAAAGCAAGTCACTGAAGGCTAATTAGATGTGGAAGGAGATTTTTAAGCAGTGTAGTTAAATTTGAACTTGCTAATCTCACATATTGTTTAGGATCTTCCATATTAGTAATGAGATTGTATGGGCAGCCCCATGGCTATTTATTTTATTTTATTTAATTTGTTTATCAGGGTAGGCACTGATCAATAGTGACCAATTTCAGGCTCATTTTGGGTGAAGTACAAAACATTTCATAAAGAAAAAATACAGAAATGTAAGCAACAGCAGAGTAGTTAAGGCTAATTACATAGAAAAAATGTGTATAGACATTCTGGTGAACAAGCACAGTGCAAGGTACTATCAGAGTGTAATGTATTCAGCAAATCTTGAAAGAAGAGAAGAGACTCAGAAAGAAGATAGGCTTTTTGATATGTGCTGTGTTGCAGCAGGAGCATTTGGCTTGGATAAGTAAGTGCATTTTGAGATTTATTTGCAGTTTGTTAACCAGGAGAGTCCATTGGGCCAAGATGACCCCTTTTTCAATGGAGGCCCAGGGAGAAAAGCTCCAATTACATACATATACAACAAAATCAACAGTAATTAATACAGAAATTAAATACAAAGTATTACAGAAACAGGATCACCAGGTTAATAAAAAATATTACACAATCTTAATATTAACAAAATTGGATTGAAGTAGTAATAAAAATAACAATGGATATATAGTGTGCAATGATAAAAAGGATCTAAACAACCTAAGCTAAGTATTCTATTTGTGTGGATTGCTAATGCCTACATTATCTAAGGAATAAAAGGAAGTAGGTAATAGCAAGGGAGAAGTGAGGAGGAAGAAGAAGAAAACATAGCTAGTGTTTGGTAAAATGTTGGGAGAGGAAGGTTAGGGAAAGTGTGGGCAGTTGGGAGGAGGTTAGGAGGGGTGATAAATTCTGAATTTGGAATAACTGTTTATTTTCTTAATGTCAATGGGGAAAACTTGCCAACGTATAGCTGCCTGAGAGGAGAAAGCATGTACAGTGCTGTGGAGTTTGCTTCTAGGGGTAAATGGGGCAGATGTGGCTTGTGAGTACTGTCTCGGGTTGTATGAGGAGGTTTTTGTGAAGTCTAGCTGCAGGGGGAGTAAATGTGTGGAGTTGGAGTAATTTGTCAAGTAGGGATGTTATTACGTCAAGTAATTATATGAGTGGGAAGATACTATTGTCACCCATTTAACAGCATGTTTAGCTTTAGCAATGTTGAAATGTAAAAATATTGAAAGTAAAATTAAGCTAAGTGCCTAGTTAACTGGAATAATGAAGGAATGTGAAAGCTGGACAATAAATAGTTGAAGAGAAGGTACTTTGCATATGGAGGGGGAAGGAGAACATGGTGTATGTGGACATCTGTAGTCTGAAGAAAAGGGAAGAGGGGTATGACTCAACAATATACAATTAGTGTATTTTGGTGGTATAACTTGTACAGGTTGGAAGTCTAAGTCTACTTTTCAGTGAAATGGAAGAGGAATACAGATTACTTGTTTGGTGTATGTTCTAGTTGTGCTTATCTGTCTTAATTGACTGGGTATTTGATATTGTTATGATATCAGTAGACATAAATGCAGTAAAGCTACTGACTTGCTTCTTTTCTTTTCGGGTGCTGATGGGAAGTGGAGGGGATCCTTTGGTCAAGCAGAAGCATGCATTTTGGCAGAATAGAAAAGAAATAAAAGAAAAGAACCAAGTTTCAATTCAGATGAGTCGATGAATATATTGGTGAATATAGGAATGAACAATAAATTAATGTAAGTGAGAAAGGATATTGTCACCATTATTATCATTATTATTATTATTATTATTATTATTATTATTATTAATTCAGCATAAAAGAGAGAATTCATGGAAACAACCAATGAAATAATAATATCCATGACAACACCAAAACATGTTAATATTTAGAAACACGCCTTAATTTCTGAACATGTTTAATACTTAACGAATCATTTAAATCAGTAGCTGAACCAGTATTAACACAGAACTTCTATCAGTTATTCTCCAGCACAATGCTGCTTCCTATTATATACAAGTGAGTGACATCTGCACCAGATAACTTGAGGAAAGAGTATATAAGACATGTAGAATACTATCTTGAAATTAGTGCAATCCAAAAAAAGTCTATATAAAATATTTGCTGAATCCTTATGTATAGCAGCAAATGGATATTTTTAAATCATCTGAGATAGCTTTTTCAATGTCTTACCCACATAAAATGCCTCACAGATGTCACAAGTGGCCACATATGCAACATCACAGAATTGCAATGATAAGCTTTGTATGGATCAAAACTTTCAGTTAAATACACATGCTTCTGTGAAATATGATATCTGTCTAGCCTAGCCCAGTTTTTGTACCATGTGAAATAATGTGTAAATTCTCTCAGAGCTCCTATTACTGAATTCACATCTTGCATACCAAATATTTTCATACATTTCTTCAAACCTACTCTCTTTTGTATATTTTCGCTTCTAGGTCACCAAGATACATCCTCACCATTGTAAATCAAATTCCAGCCTCCACCTGTAAGTAATATTCCAGGCTGAAAGCTGATTATTTCTCCCAGAATTTTCCTATGCCACCATCGTTGCAGTTTTAGGTGGAATATAATTAATGCCAGTGTAATCCTCCTCCCTTGCCCGTAGCCCCTCAGTACTACTCATTTACCATTGTTATCTTTTCTTCTATCTATCTAGCTCCACTAACAATTGATATAAATACTTCCCTTTTCCTTTGTCCCAGATAATCCACTGAATAACCATCCTGAAATGCTTTCTTAATCTAACTCAAAGTCTCATTTCTTTCCAAATGTACCTCTTGTAGCACAGCTACTTGTATTCTGCATTTCTTGACAAAGTTCACTACTCTCTCTTTTTTTATATATACTTGTGAGACTATGCACATTCAAAGATAATATGGAAAGTATTGCCATTATGATTAGAATTTATTATTCATATTTTTTTTAAATGTCTAGTTTCAGCTTTTGCATTACTTGCATACACTAATGTTTGGAAAGTTGATCTTTTATATAGTTGTTTCATGTCTTATCCATTTGAATCTATGCCACATCTTACAAGATTTTTTTTAATGAAAACCCTCAAAAACTTCCCCCATAACCTATTATCTTAACACAATGTTTACATCTTCAAATAATGAAGTTTAACTCTCCTAATAGGAACATTTGTCCCAGACTAACAGCTACATTCACAGGCTTTAATTAACTTATAATTAAGGTTAGCCATGCTAAGATGCATGGTAGAGCCTGTGCTTCTGCTTAATCTAAGTGCTATCTGTTTTTTGCTTATGTTTATTCCCCTCCCAGACATAGAAAGCAACTTGATTGCTTTCAGAAAACATTATCTTTTAGCCACTGAAAGAAAACTCTATTCTGCTTTTATTGTCCCTTACCAAATTGTCTCCATAGAAACATGAGAACCAGCCTTTGGTTACAAGTTTCTCATGCTGCACTTTGAAGATTTATTTGCTAAAGGAAAGCTTTTAATTGCATTCAATGTTCTTTTATTTACTTGCTTCCACTTAAAACATGATGTTCAATCAAGCCACTGGCAGTAATCCTGTCATTCCCATATGCAAAAGTAAGAAAAAACATATAAATTTAATTATGACATGCTCTGTATACTTTTACAAGCTGTCTCCCACTTCAACAACCTAAGATTACAGCTGAAATACACAAAAGCGGCACCAGAAACAAGTCGAGCTGTACGAAACATGTGTTAAAACATTTATTAAAAGAACAAATCAAAAGAAAGGTTAGTGCTTTCACATAAAATGCGATTCATCAGACATCTTACTTGGAACAAATCATATTCAAATACTAATGAAAATAGTATCATCAACCAATCAGCAGAAGATAATTCTTATCTATGCAAATCCCTAGATTTAAGTACATGTTTTAAAGAAGCCTTATCGTTGTGACCTGGGTTCTTATCTGCCTGCAGTTGCACTATCCAGTGCAGCTCCCTTTCCTCTGCAAAATTCTTAATGTCTCCCCTACTTTGTCCCTTAAACACTGTTTCTATAACTTTAAAAGCAAACTCGTGTGAAAGATCATTCTCCAAAACATGTCTGGCTAAAGCATTCACATCATCACATCTTCTTATGCAATACACATGCTCAAGTATCCTCTCATAGAAAGGGTGGTTGGTCTTCCCTATGTAGAAGCATTCATATGCTTTGCATGTGGCTAAGTGGACTAAATCAGATGTTTTACAATTGGCCTTTACTTTAAATAAATATTGATTTTTAAAAATAGGATGTATAAACATAATAGAGCTATCTATAAATGGGCAAAACCTACAAGTGCCCCAACCCTCTTGGGAAAGTGCATTGCTATTCTTTGTAAGATGATCCCTATAGCATAATGGTGTTTAAGGGATTTCTTGTTTTTATACCTAAAAAATGGTCCCTCTCCCACCACCTCCTTGACATAATCATCCAATGTTAAAATTATCCAATTTGAACTAATGATGGTACATATCTGTTCCATATCACTAGCATAAGACATAACTATAGGTACATTCTCCCTACTCATTGCACTCCTAAAGTTCATTGAACTCACAAAATGGCTTGAAAAGTATGGTTGTGCAGTACTCCCTCTCAACTGATGAACTTCAACAACCAACCTCTCAATCTCATCATGTCTACAACCCCTATAGTTGAACTCATCTTGTAAAATGGTCAAATCATTAGAAGAACCTTTAACCATATGATTTAGAAGTCAGACCCTCATCCCTTATCCTTTAAGAGCATCCTTATATGCATGTGGGGGATGCATGCTGTTGCATTGAAGGACTATGTTCTTCCTACAGGGTTTCCTGAACAACTTAGTTCTAAAGACCCCTTTGCAATCTTTAGATACAGAAACATCTAAAAATGTTATCTCCTTTCTGGAGACTTCATATGTAAACTTCAAGAATGTAGTGGTAGTATGTAAAAAACTAGCTCAACTTTCCATTTGCAACACACTGCCCTTCCATAAAAAGATGTCATCAACAAATCATGTACAAAACAAAACAGAATCAACAAATTCATTGTTATTAAATACATACTTTTCTTCCCAAGAGGCCATGACCATATTGGTGTAGGTATTGCCACAAGAAGTGCCCAGAGCTATGCCAACCTAAGATTACAACCTATTATCTTAGACATGCTTTTGTCCAGAGTTTCTTCTATTTTACACTGCAGTGCGTACATTTCGTAAAACTGAAAAAGAAAGAAAGAAAGGCGCCAATTTACTTTAGTATCCCTATAATACTCAAAAATAACTAAAATACTTTACTATATAACATGTTGTATATATCAAGTTTTATAAAAATACTGTTCAGAACAAAAATTATTTTATTTACAGTTTCCTCTTTCCTTCCTCATCCCTCTTTCCAAACATGAATGGCATGAAATATGACATATGCTTTGGAGTCCCTTACAAGTTTATAAAGTCAAAAAGTGCAATAGCCAAAAAGTCCAATATTTCCAGGTTTTTTTTTTTTGTTCTGCCATATTTCACAAATGTAATTGATGTTTTGTAATCCCACATTTATTCATTAATTTTTGAGTTGCTGATTTCTTTCCTGTTGATTTCCATCTCCCAACATCAGTCTCTAGTTAATTAATGTCATAGTCTCTCTATGAGCATTATTATCAGAAGAATAAGAAGCAGAGTACCCTTCTGTTTGATAGTACACTTTTCTGTTGATCAGAGTTTTGTCTTTCCTCTATAGCATGTTCTGCATCAAAAATGACTTCAACCCACCAGGAAAATATATTCTAAAGGTAGCAGGATACAAAAGCTTGAATCTCCCACTTGCCTCTTGGCATTCCCCAATTGTTGGAATAAATGTACTCCTCTTCTGCCTGGTGTACAGTGAGCAATCATTTTCTACAAATGCTCTACTATCTCCAACTTTTAGTACTGTCTCCTTCTTCCACAGTTTTGTCAGAATCTACTACTTCTGTTGGTAGGATTGCATCTTTAATATTAGAGGTCTTGTCTGCTTTTCTCATGGCCCTTTCAATTAACAACTCCTGCTGTGGAATACCAGTCCAGTTGCTTATTTGTTCTTTCATAAAATTAATACAGTCTGTTCATTCCAGTTTCTCTGGTACAGCAGAAAATCTCATTTTTTTCTGTATGTGCTCTGTCCTTTAATTCTAACATTTTTTAAAACATCTCTTCTTGAGCAGTTTCATACTCAGCTAGCCTTTTCTTCATTTCAACCTCAGATTTTTTGCAGTTTTAGAAGCTCATCTGAATATTTCATTCAAAATTATTAACACATAAGTAAGGGCCAAAGTTAATGAAATGACATTTTTGCAAAATCCTCAACAGAATAAGCCTCAGTGTTTCTATGCAACCTGTTAACCAGAAAAAATCATTCCTCTCTACTTGAAACTTCAAATTGATTGTCTTTTTAATATAAGGTTCCGACCTATCAGTTTATAGATCTTAGTATGTCCACTCATAATATCCTAATTATTTCTAAAAATATATATATTTTGTTTTACTCAAAGAAAATTTTTATTTATTTTTTTTGTTAGCAAGAATTGTTAACAAATTGAAACAATGAATACATTATAGTAATATAATAGCTAGTAGAAATAATCTAACCAAAATAAACTATATGCAATATACACAAAGGCCTGAAATAAGCTTAAATATTACATAAACAACTTCTATTTTTTTATTAAAGAGAATCAGTATCTACCTGAAGGAAATCAATAAGAGATATCACTTTCTTCCAAGGATTGTTGGTGAAAGGTTTACATTGGATCCTGTGCTGTTTAACTTTGATTTCCTTATGAGCTGTTTCCTTTAGAAATGTTAAAAAGTCTTCAAATGGTGGTGCAAAAGTGGATTTCCATTGTCTAGTTATACTTTTCCTTGCAATCACAAATACAGTCCAAAGTAGAGAAAGGTTATCCTTATTTAAAGCAAGGTCATTATTGACATTAAATAACATTAAAGACTGTAATAATAAAAATGAGTCAGAAAATAAGGCTTTTAAAAATCATCTAAGTTGCCCCAAAATTGTTTTAACAGTGGACAGTTATAAAAATGTGAAACCAATCAGCTTTACATTGTTGCATGCATCTCCAACAAAATATATTCTTAGTTTTACCAAATTTATCTTATATGGAGTTAGGAACACTCTGATATTCTAACCAAGATGTAAGTTTGATGGATGATAAAATTTGAGATTTTTTCTCAAAGGACAAACAAGAAATATGGCCCATAGTAGTATGATTCCAATATTTATCTAGTGGTTTTGCCTTATATTTTATTAAGATGTTATATATCTTGAAGTTAGGTTTCCAATTTTGGATTTATGTCATATAAATAATTTATTAATTTGGGAGTTTCTTTAAAAATAAGTTACTAAGGATTTTACAGAGATCATGGGAATGAGCTATCATACTTTGTAGCAGTAACCAATCACGAGAATCCAAATCAAAGTCCTTTATTAATTGAGGAATTTCTTTAACTCTGAGTCTTTTAATACAGCATTGCAAGCAAATGAAACTTTTAGCTTCCAAGAAATAAATATGTTCTTATACACTTTATCAAAATAATTTTAGTGATACTGTGGGGAATTAAAGTTTCAATCCAGATTTTAGTTTCAACAAAGTTTCACTATAGATTTTAGTTTCAACATTAGCAGGAATAAATGTTTTAAAATTATTATGTATAGAATTTATAATATTAAATTCTGTATGTACAGAACTGTTATATTGCGAAAATAAGAAAGAACGTGCCAGAATTAATTAGTCTGATCTTTTAAGAAGTTTGCTGAGATATTATCATTTTGTAAAATAGTTAAATGTAAAGATTTCCAGTTAGAAATGTAATTTGGATCTACATAGTTCAAGATTATTTTAAATATCAAAGCTCTGACATGGGTTTAAATATCTGGGAAACTAATCCCTCCCTGATCCCATGGTCTGAGATGGTGAGAGAAAGTTATTCTGTTTCTATTAGGGAACCATAGGAATTTTAATAAAAGCCTATTTATACCATTAATAATGTGTTTTTCTGGAAAAAATATATAGGGCTTGAGCTATATATAGTATTGTGGGTAGCAAAATGATTTCATTTCACTGAAGTATATCTTCAAAGGAGATGAAAAGTTTATTCCATTTATCAGTGATATTTTTTATTATTTTTATAATATTATTATAATTAGCTGTTATTGTCTCTTCTACAGACTTAAGAAGGACTATACCCAGATAATCAAGGCAATTTGCTTGTTTTCCAATAATGTGATTTTTACAAATTTGTACTTTCTCTTTTTATTTAATATTATGAATTTAGATTTTGAATGATTAAAATGAACACCAGAGACAGATTGAAACAATTGCATTAGATTCCAATTCTGAGAGAGTTACTCTTGAATTAGATAATGTTAATAAAATGTCATCTGCAAATAAATAAATTTTTGAAGAAAATAGCTTATATACATCAATACCATTAACCTTTGGATTATTTTGGGTTAGAAGAGCAAAGATTTCAAGAGCAAGAGCAAATAAGTTTGTAGATAAAGGATAACCTTACTTAGTATCTTTGGTTAGAGGAATGAATTACAAAGTAAAAGCACCTAGTTTAACATATTCTAAGTTGATATTTTAAAAGAGAAATAAATGAAGGGGAAAGTCAAATAAATTTAGAACTTTAAATAGATAATTCCAATTTAAGGACTCAAATGCCTTTTCAATATATAAACCAATTATCAACACTTCTTCATTTTACTTATTTAAGAAATGGGTTAGGGTTAATATTCTTCTAATAGTATCCTGAATATATTTATCATGCATAAAACCTGTTTCAGCATGGCTGATTATATAAGGTAAGGGTGCTTTTTAAGTCATAAAAGACATGAAGATCATATAATCATTATTTTGAAAAGAGATGGGTCTGTAAGAGCCACAGAATTGAAGGTCTTTATTCTGTTTTAAGATAAGGATCATTAATGAATATCTCAAAGAAGGAGAAATAATTTCTTGTGTTTGAATATCAATCAAAGTTGTATGAAAGAATGATGTGATAGAAGTGGAAAAAGTTTAACTATTTCTATTATTATACTGTCCATTCCTCAACCTTTGCTGGTTTTCAATTTTCTAATTTTATACGTTGTTTCTTTGCATGACTTTTGTGTTTAAAGTTTATTTTTTTAATTCTGCTGGAATTTTCTTAACATTAAGAGATTCCTGATTTAATTTTGAAGAGATAACATCTGGACTGACACATTTGTTATGAAGAGTATAATGTCATTTAAAAGACATTAAGAATTGTCTACAATGTCTGAGATTTTCTTTAGTAGCTTCATGTTTTATTTTCAGTATATTAGTTTTTGGATGCATTTTAACTCTCATTGATAAATTATGTGTATGTTTACATGATAAAGAGTAGGAATTTGTTTTTAATCTTTCCATTGCTAAATTTGATTCATGAGATAAAATGTCAAAATATTGCTTGTTTAGTTCTATTTTTTATATTAGAATTATTATTTGGAAAATTTAGAGTTAGCTGTTAGAAGTTGAGATTGAATATTTTGTAGTTTTGAGTTACATGCTTTAATTTTTATTCTTATACCAAGTATGAATTCTACCATAAATTTAAGCTTTTAAGGAGTCCAAAATCATAACTATATTGACATCTGACATTGTATTTGTTTCAAGAAAAACATTAATTTTGAAATTAACCATTGTTTGAAATCTATGATTTTAGTGCAAGCTGTAATTGTAATTGAGAAGGATACTCTTTTAAAATCAGTTTGAAATTTAAAGGCAAGGGCATCATGATCAGATATCAGATATGGGGATACAGTAAAATGTGAGATTCTAGAAATCAAATCATGAGAAACTAAAACTCTATCTATTCTTGTTTGAATGCCATTTTTATGATCTTGATATGACTAGAGCAACAATTTAGTATCCTTCATATTAAATGTATCAAGTAAATTAAGAGAATCAATCCATTTTAAGGAATTTTGCAGTAGGAGTAAGTCTTAATATTCTTTATTAGTAGTGTCAGAGTTTTCTAGAATACAGTTGAAATCTCCACCTAGTATTAACTTATATTTATAAGTGTAAATTATGAGGTCTAGTTTTTTTAGCAATATTTTCCCCATACAAGGAAACCAATAGATTTTGACCAAAGTCCATATTATCTTATTAAACTTTAAAATAAGGGCAAAAAATCCCATCTTGATCTAGATTATTTGGGGGTTAACAGCCTTTTTTCTTAAAAGTATCATACCTCCTCTTTTCTTAGTTTTATAAGAAGAATGACTGAGAGTTATGAAGTAAGCAGGATTCCAAATATCTTTTTCAGTTTTAAAGTGAGTTTTTGAAGGAAAACCACTTATGCTTTATTATGATTTAGATATCTTAACAAATTTGATCTTTTTCTTTTTCTTGGATTATTTAAAACATTAATGTTTAAGGCTAATAAAGTTAAACACACACACACACACACACACACACACACACACACACACACACACACACACACACACACACACACACACACACACACCCTGGTAAATTATTAACATTATTGATAATTATTACTAAATCCCAATAATTCTTCCCACCACAAAATGTGATGGAAAAACACAAATAATAAGTTATTATGAATAATATAATACTATTTATAGCTAGGAACATAAGAAATAATAATTCTGTCCTAATGAAAAAAGGAATGACAAAAATAATAAACAAAACATTATTACAATATAAATATAAAACGTTAATATCAAACATGGAATTATCAAAATTCCTAGTCCTATAGATAAACAAGTGATCCATTAGACTAACCAATATAACTAAATAACTATTTCAAGTAGAGCTCTACAGATTAAGAAGTAACTAATGGAGACTACATTAAGTAATTAAGGTAATTACAGGATGATGCTACTCTCTACTATCAAAACAGAAGAGAAATTAGCAATAATCTGTAGGTATAACTATGGAATTATTAATATATGAAACTGATAGCATTAACACAAATAAAAAATGAATTTCTAAAAGACACCACATAAAGATGTTCTTTAGGACTAATTATCTGATAATATTACTTAAGTATATATTGATTACTCTTACATTTAACAATTAACTTGTTAGAAAGGATTTACATTACTAGTAGGTCTTAACCTGTATGTAATGAAACTTGTAGTCTCATCTTCTTCCAATTATAAACATTTCTCCCTTCCATTTCCCCTCTCCTTTTTTACTTACTTTTTAATGGTAATGTATGTTAGCTTGTAAAAATATTATGAAGTCTAAATAATGAAAGATGTCAGTTGTATTGTATTTTTATAGTTATTGCATATGTTATAAAGAAAAAGTACTGAAGAGATTCTATTCAACATTAAACAAGTGACCAAGAATATAATTCTAAATGCATTTTCCAAGAAACAACTTTATATATTGATCCTCGTCATACCCCTCAACCTCCCAACACAAAATTGGGTCAACACCCCACAGAATGGGGAGAACAAAGGCCCAAAGATAGGTATTGACTTCATGCTCTGTCTTAATAAACCTGGGAAACATCCAGGATAGCAGAAATTGTTCCAGCATGTGCTCTTCCAAAGAACACTAAGCCCAAACTCAAATGCATATATCTAACTAATAAGTCCAAACCCTAAACCATCTAAATAATTTGCTCAAATCACAGATTTAATGAGAACCAACCAAAGTATAGGGCAAAACCCCAAATATTCTGCTAAGATTATGCTTATTAGATTAGGTTTATGGCCAATACCCAGTTATTTTCTGGTCACTACCCTTGACAGACATCTAGAAGGTACTTGGAGTAACTAAAGTAGATGTAGGAAAATAACAGTGACATATGTACATTTCCAACTGTGTGCTTTTCTTCCCTTGCTCCGCATCAGAAGAATCATTGGGGTTTATGTCACAGCTGTACCTTACTAAATTGGATATCACTTAAACTGGTCCAACCTAGAATATACATCATGATGTTAGAATTTCCTCCCAGTACTCTTCAGATAACTTACAAACTGTCATATGCTCACATTTAGTTATCAAAGAAATAAAATATGAAATAATCTAACTAGAAAAAACTTATACTGATAGATAATTGATCCTATTAAGAGCCTTTGTTCATTACAGAATTATATGACTTAACTTCCTTTAAACAGCTACTTGACCTTCATTTCTGGTCATGGGTCTTGTGTCCCTCAAAGACATGAAAGGAATACAAGAGTTATGCACCCTGATTGCAATATAACAGCACTTAAACACAGAGGTGTCAAAAAATTTAGAAACATCTGCAAATGGTCTGTTAAATTCTACTGCACAATAACATTTATTTAAACTGCATTACTCAGATGCATATTTCATTTTAGCAGCCAGACTCAAAACTGAAGATAGCCACTGTTTATTACAGTCATCAGAGGATGGCATTGTCTTCTTCATACCTTAAATGTACACAACCCAAAGGAAACAATATACTGTTGTATGGAGCCAGCTCTTTGGGGTGCCCTCCCTAACTGAAGTAATAAGCTGTCATGTTCTGCCCCACTTATTACCTTGCCTCTGTAATAGTTTTCAAAAATGATAATAACTAATAATAATACGAAACAAGATCTCATGTAAATGTTTCAATCACTCCTCCCTAAATCTTCTGTAGTTCTACCACATTACAAAATTCAGTCATACATCTGAAGCAAGTGATTTGACTACCTGGTTCTGACTTAGTAAACATGACTATTAGTTCCTCCTCAATTACATCTCTATAAAAGTTATGACAACTCCCAAAAACAATACTGGCCTGTGATGGCATGTGCATATGCTAGAAGTCATAATAGCCCAACCAGATATTACTGGACTGATACATGTACTTAGAGTAGACAGGGACTGTGGCTGTATACATTTAACAGTGTCTCTTACTAATGTTTTTTTTTAATTGGGTATGTGCACTGTATTTAAATTGTCTATAACTTCTATTGTTTTTCTAAAGTTGAATTCCTTATGGCTAATCTGTATAAACTTGGCTAACTTAACCTGTATAAGTTCTACAGAAGCAAATTCTATTATTCTTCTGACTGTCCCTTCATCATACATGTATTAACAGCAAGGTTATGGGATCGAGATCTACTTTTACTATTAAACCTTCTCATTTATAGGGGGAAGGAAGTAATATTGGTCTGCTCAACATCGGAAGAACATTCTAACAGAAGATCTTATAGCTTCTTGTTGAGTGCAGCACAAGCAAGGAAGCCTTGCACAATCCAGAGCTGTGAATGAAACATCAAACCCCAAGAAAAGCTTGCCAATCATCTTGAGGTAAGTGTAGAGACTTCTAAATGAAATCTCTTCTGACTGTAATGGTCAAGACAAAATTACCACTTTTTTTTCAGGTTTAAGGCAGCAAGTCAACAAGTGAATAAAGAAAAAGAGAAAGAGAAATAGAAAGAGAGGAAGTAACAGCAGAGACCTATGCATCCCCCTTAAAACAGAGCAAGTTACCATGCAGTCATGCAAACAAATTGCACAAATCCATCTCTGTACTTCCAAATACACACAATACCCCAGCATGAGAAAATAAAGCAGTTACAGACAATGAACCCAAGAACCTGCTTTATGAACCAACCATTTAATGAACATTAAACAAAATAAACTGTAGACTATTATTTAAGCTATAAATAAAGAAATAATTTATTTGTGATATTTAATATGAGGCTATGGTCTAAAAATGTTTTTGATGCCATAACTGTCAACATTTTAAGGTTTACAGACAGACTTGCTGGCCTTCTGTTTACTAACCTCACACACACACAGACACACACACACACACACACACACACACACACACACACACACACACACACACACACACACACACACACACACACACACACACACACACACACACACACACACACACATAAGCACGCTGCATCTTTCTGAGGTGTATTTGTTATACTAAACATCCAAGATGCAATTTTTCTTTCTTCTGGACTTTATTAACCTATAGGAAAGAAATGATGTCGATATTTAAGCACTGCATCTAACATCAGCAACTTAATAACTCCTGATAAAGGGCTCCCGCTAGTTGAAAAGTTCAAGTAATTCCAAACCCTAAAATGGTCCAATAAAAGGTATTACATCACATGTGCTTTTCAGAGTCTGTGTTTTCAAAAATAGAACAGCATTTTAAAAACTGAAAATTCTAATAGTAGTATAAATTTCTTGCCCAACTCTCAGTATACCCTCATAAGGAGATTGAACCAATGAGCCCTCCTAAAATAAACATCTGTCTCTATGATTGAATGAGTAAAAACTACAAGAAAGACCCAGCTAAATTAGAATATCCATTGTGTAATACCTAAAAAAATCTTGTAGTGGAGGTCCATGGGATATATGAAAATAATCTATTAAGGACATACCAGAGTTTCTTCTTCATAGTCTATGAATGTACAGTTTTTATATTTTAAACCTGTACTTTGCATTCAAGCCAATAAAGCCAAACCCGACTAACTGTAGTCATGTTTTCTTTTTTCTGAATCCATGAGTACAGCATCAGTGACAGCAGAAGGCAGTTTGACAGATGTATGACAATGTTGACTATCTTTGTCAAGGTCTTTGATTTAGTTTCAGTCGATAAGACATCATACAGTCCAAGACAGTATCTAGATAGTTCTCCAAAGATAAAAAATAGGTAACATTACTATACGACTGATAATAAATACATAACCTTACTCAAGGGCAACAAGTAGACTGTGAATAATCAGTGACCTTGAATAAAATACTGAGGTACACCACACTACAGTGGGATAGAGACTGATGACCACATGCTGGATGCAACCAAGTAGGATCAAAACCAGTCCAAATCTCTACCACATAACTCATGTCAGGCCATAGGTGGTCAGTAAAAATCCCATGATCCACAGTGTTAAAAGCTATTAAGAGATCAAACAGCAACAATAATGAATGCTTTATTTGATCTATTGCCATTTACAATTCATGTTAGACTGTCAGTAGTACTGTTAATGTTTTGTTTTATCTGTAGTGTATCAAATTCCCTTTAATAAGTATACAGTACCTGATGTAGCATGGTAACAGCAGACAGCTGATTTTTTTTTATAAAATATAGGAGTCTTATTGTCCAAACTCAAAATGCCAGGCTAACTTTGCCTGCAACATAAAACATCAATGTGATCTTGTCAAAACAAATGTCTTCCTGGTTCATTTTTTCAAATGTCTTTTATTTGAAATTATTTCATTTTTTTTATAAAACATTTAATTAAAATCAACAACAAAATATTGTGCTACAAAGAGTAGAACTAAAACCGTAGAAAGACAAACATCAAATTATGTGCTTCTATTTACAGAGCATGATACATTGCAGATAATTGACATGTTTTGACAATTTTCCATGGGTAAAGGGGAAAAATTGTGGACTTAACTAATAGAAAATTAGTTTTGTATAAGAATTTGTGAGGGGAAATTTATGGTGATGGAAAAAATATATGTTGAGTACCACATAAAAAAGGAAGACCAGAAGTAATAAATGAATTAGTATACATGCATGAATGTATTTACACATTGATTCATACTGATGGTTAGTTATGAGATATCAATATTTTCCCAACATTCTGTGAAAAATTAGGTATTTTTCATGTTGTGAAGAATAATTTTAAAGACTAGGCATATTTCTTAGCCATGTCTTTGAAAGTTTCTTCTAATAGTTTAGTTATAGAAGTCTGTCTCAGTAAATTTATTATTTAGTGAATTGCATAAATGAGCTGTAAACTTACAATTCCAAAAAATATAGATCTGTCAGCATTATCAAATCAACATGATTTGCATAATGAAAATGAGGTTGGAAAATGGCGGTTAATTTAGAAGAAGACCAGTAGGAACTGCTTAAAATCATAAACTGCATATAAAATACTTTTTGAGAGTTATATAATTAATATTAAATTATATTATTTGGGTTCATATTATATAATCGAAGACGCAATCTTTTGAATGCATCTTGATCAAACCTGAAAGCATGAAACAGCAAAATATCTAAACGGCATACAAGCAATTTCTTTCCTTGGAAAGAAATCGCTTGGCCACCTCCATTACTTTGCCATTTTCCTCACTGTAGTGTGAGCTCAGAGTTGGTATATTTAAGTAGAGGGGGTTTGTGGGGCACAGCCCCCCACATTGGGGTGTGTGGGAGTGAAACCCCCCACTTTATGTAATGTTTTGAAGTTTTTATTTTTATTTTTTTTGTGGAACAGCGATTTTTTTCCCTGGGAAAAAATCGCTGTTCCAATTGTTCAGGATTGTAAGCTTTCACTTACATGGAGTCGATAAATCAGTGTTCGCTTTTTTTAACCATTCGCTGATTTAATATAGAATTGAAATACTCTTATGGATTTTTGGGGGGTTTAAGGTTTATAAATATTCCTACCTTGACATTACTACAGGTTTTGGTTCTCTTTTCAAGAATTACTTTAAATTTGTCCCTTCCAATAACTGTAGTGTCATTGATTTGATTATCGGCCTAAAACTCTTTACTAGGACACTCAGTCTTGAATGTTTCCTTTCCCCCAGGACCACTGTTGAGGAAGGTGGAGGGTTGAGTAGAACTAGTACTTTCAACCCCCCTATTACCCCCACTGATATTTTTGAAAGATTATCTGAGAACGATATTCATAGTTGGTGGAGCTGAAAGAAAAAAAATATTTTATAACCTCTCTAGAGAGGAGAGGCCTCTACTGAATCAGATCACCAATGACAAAAATATAAGAATTATATAAACAGGTAAAAATGGGGGAGGTGGTGGTTATAGGCCACCCTATTTACCTGAAAACATTGTTGAATTATTTGAACAATGATGTATTTTTTTCTGAGATATCCCTTAATGAAATCAGCATTTCCTACAAGCAGATTGAGAGATTATCTGGCAGTTAAGAAGCCAAAAATTCCAGCCATTTTTGGGATATTGAAGATTCATAAATCTTTGGAGGACTCGCATTTGAAGCTTATAGTTGCCTTGGCTGGTTCTAAAACCAAGCCACTGGTGAAATTTTTTGACCACAAATTAAAAGATATTTCATTTGACAAGGAACATATTTTGAAGGAATCATTGCACTTTTTGGAAATTCTTTCAAGAATTGCTTATTATGAGGATATCTGGTTTGTGACTACTGATAGCAAGGATTTATTATAGCAATATCACATGATCAGGGCCTTGAATAGTTTTTTGAACCCACTATTATGGGCCTCACTCTTGATAAGAAGGAGATTGATATTGTTTGTCATTGTATGGACCTTGTGTTAATATCTAATTTTGTATTTTTTTAAGGTAAACTTTGTAAGCAGTTGAAAGGGGTTGCCATGGGAGCAGCATCAGTGCTCGTGTTTGCCAGTTTGGTTTTATGGTCCTGGGACAGCAATTTTGTGTTTACTTCCCCATTCTGGTGTAAAATCCAGTAGTACCATAGGTACCTGGACAACATTTTTATTCCAAGGAAAGGGAACTTTATTGGCAAATTACTCTTAGTGCTACAAATACCTAATATATTAATGATGTTATTTCCATAGGATGTGTTTTGAAGAAGAAATCTCTTACTGTATGAAATATTTTTATTAACAATATTGTTTATCGTTTTTTTGGCATTACTGAAGCAGGTAGTATTAAATGGTAATTTTCTCTTTAAATTTGGTTTTTGGCACCAACATTTGCATTTAAATGGCAGGATGTGATGTCATTTTTTTTAAACTCTGATGAAGGTCTGTTAATGTTAAGTATGAACGAGCTTAGTATTTAACAATAAAAGAAGTGGACAGTTTCATAGTGGTATTTTGTTATTTTTAAGCATTGAATATAGTTTTGTTTAATATCTATATAATCTAGACTAAAAACAGGAAACACTTTATGTATTAGATACAAGATTTTACTTAAAGTGAATTATAGCCTTTTGGTAAAGTCATGCTTTGTCTTGGTTTCTTAGTTGAAAGTGGTGAATATTTAACAACATCCCAAACTGATTTGTCTTTAATTAGTGGAAATTTGGATGGATCTAACACTTAGTTGTTTAATTTAAAATTTGGATTCATGTTACTTGGTTGAGAGAGCTCACAAGGCATATTAAAATTTAAGATACTAATTTCATAAATTTTTTTTTTTACTGTGAAATCACGAATTTTAAAGGCTTTAAGTTCCTTTTGTCTAACAAATGAGAGGCTAATGGATTACAACTAGAGGTTTATATTTGATTATGCAATTCCTTAACCTATAAAGGTTGCCAGCAATTAGATTTAGGTGAATAATTTATTATTTTTCATGATTTACTGGCATTTATAATTAAATAGCATAAAAAAGTCTGGTAGCCCTAAGTTCCATGTTTTCTAAATAATATTAATTTATTGCTGGCCACGCTTATTGATTTAAGTGCCTAGAAAAAATTGGTTATTACTGAGTCCATTGACCTTTTTTATACTCAGTCTGGGAGCAGTGCCTGGATAAGTGAGCTGCTCAGAGTCACACAGTTAAGCAATAGAGACTGATCGTATCAAACCTTGCACCATTAGACCACAGGAAAAATCTTGTTAAAAGCTCCTTAATCCTCTAAGCCTTCTACAAGATACCAAGGCTTTCACTTTTGATTCAAGCACCTGGGTATCCAGGCATGACCCACTCCGGGGACAGTGTCAGTTGGGGACTTTACATGGGATGATGTTCATATTTCGTGTGGTGATTAAAATGATACTTTCTACATCCAGTGGTTTTGCCTGCTTTCAACACTCCTTTTTGGGATACTAGTTCATTTTGAGTGCTATGCCAGCTGTCATGGGTTGGGTGTTACACCTGTCAAACAGTAATGCAGGTATCCTAGGGAGAGCTCAGTGAGGACAGAAACCTCCAGTGGAGCAAAAAGGTAAAATCTTTCCTCATCTTGATTTTCAGTATGAATACACACCATGAGAGTGGGATCTCATGATCTTTCTGGCTTTTAGAGTTTTAAACAGTAGGTTTCAGAAAAGTTACCACAAGGATTCCTAACTTGTAGTGGTAGGGACATTGCTTTTTAATTCTTAAATGCTGTCTCTTCCTTTCATTGTGAAGCAGAATTTATCAAGCATTCAATTGTTCACCCACTAATAGTGAATGTGAGGTGGGTTTAAACTCTTGTTAGACAGGTTAGTTTTATCCTACTAATGATATGTTTTTGCAGTAGTAATCCTGCTCAGTACAAGAGGAAGTTTGGGTTCAAACATTTGGTGTAGTCCAAAAAGTTTATTTATTTTATGATCCCAAAAGAAGTATATATAATAAAGAATATTAGGCATTATATACCAAGATTTCTGTTTTAGGGACATGAAAACAAGTTCAATATAGCGGTTAAATGGGTATCGAGAGAGTGGGCACTGTTGCCTGCACAGTTAATGATTTGTATGGGATTTCAGTGCAATTTGTTAACTGATAAATGGGTATAACCATTCATATGTAATGTTTAAATTAAATTAAATAGTTAATTTATTTAACTAGTTTACTAGGTACAGGGTAGGAGGTAGACATAAAATGGAACAGTTTTCTGGGCAGAATACTAATTTTGATTATTGCAATCTTGGAAAGGAAATAGAAATCCAGTTTTCCTATCTTATAAAAAAAAATTCTAATGTTTATCCAGGTTTTTTTCAATGTTGCTGTTAAATTGTTATGTTGGGTCTTGGCTAAATTGTATTCCTAAATATTTCATGGAAGAGTTTACTTTAATGTCATTATACTACAGAGTCTCCCATGGTTGATATTGAAGGGTTTATAGACAATATTTTGGATTTATTAGCATTACACTTGTAATTGGAGAAAACTGAGTATTACATAATTTGTTCATTAATTTTTGGAAGGTCTTTTTTTAATGATGAAAGATAAATGTTTATGTCAAAAGTGGTTAGTGGAATAAAATTATTAATAACATTAGGAATGGTAAGATTTCAGTATTAAGGACATATAAAGTGGTTCAGTATAGAGGCACTGTTGCCTAACAGCATTAATTATGTGCATGGAATTTCAGTGTGATTTGTTTATTGATAAGTGGGTATAAGCTTTTATATATAACATTTGTATTGTTTTAATGAAATTCACCGGAAAATCCCAATATTACATTGCTGTAAATGTGATATTTAAATTCATATGATCAAATGCTAAAGGCATCTATAGTCCATACAAAATAGCTGCAATATATGTTTTTATTAAGATACTGTAAGCATCTAATGTTAGTGTGTGACAATATGTTTGTATAGTGTGTAAGAAGCCAGACTGAAAAGGTGATATATTTGATGAGAGAATGGATTTGAGCCTGCTATCTAAAAGAGAGCCATATCATTTTAAGTCTATAATTGCTATAGCTCTATAATTTGCAGGATCCTTTGGGTTGAGCTTGGACTTTGAAATTAGAATAGCTTTGAGTAGAGATCAAGTAGAGATCAGTGCTCTAATTGGCACTAACTGAATTAAATACCTCTAACAGAACTTTTTTCAATATTTGGAGAGAAACATTTGGAAAATTCAGAACTGAAACTGTCAGGACCAGGGTCTGTATTCTTTTTAGGTTTCTAATAATATTATTGATTTTCTGCAAAGAAAAGGATGCATTTAGAAATTCTTTTTGCTTGGAACTTTGATTTAGAAAATTTAACCACGGTAAGTATTAGTAAGGTTATTTGTGATTTGGATTAATATTATGCTCAGAATATACTTGAAAATAAAAAGACTCAAAAAACTTGTATAATTTTACTGATTAAATGTTATGTTTTATCTTAATGATGAACAGCTGTTATTGTATTGAGAGGGGCATTTGCTTTTATTAGTCTGGGTAATGTTTTTGAAGGTATTTGTTCCACTCAGAATATTTAACTAGACTTTTATTTTTGTACAATGAAATATATGAAAGGTCAAGAAGATTTAGTCATTTTTTGTTTCACTAAGTTATTCAGTTATATTTCTATTATCATTTTGGATAGCTAGTTTAGTATCAGAATTTCTCAGTTTTCTTTTAATTTCTAGTTGTTTTTGACTAGTTTTGTGAAATTAGGCTTTACTGATAAGTATACTTCTTATTTGAGACTTCAAAGCTGACCATTGGATGTCAAAATTAATTTCATTATTTGAGTTGACTATGCAGACTTTAGTAAGTATCTGTCTTATGCCTTTTATGACATCTTCTTTCTTAAAAAGTATTATGCAAGGTCTAGTTATATGTGTTCCATTTCAGAGGTACTTTTATTGAGTTTTCTTGCTTTAATATAATCTTAGAATGGCCTGAGAAAAAATGGTTTCTGTTTTGCAGTATGTTATTATGTGTAAACATTTACTAGAGATTAAAAAGAAGTCTGTACTGGACCACATTGGAAGTAGTATGTATATTTTATTTTTGTTAATTTGCTGTTAATAGTTGTAAATCAATCCTTTAAGTCAGACATCAGTAATTAGATCTATTAGAGCCAAAGTGGCATTGAAACTATATGATTTAAAATGTATAGTTCTACCTTTATATGTATTGATAACCAAATTCCAGCTCCCCTAAAATATAGAAACAGTTGTTAAATGTATTTAAAATATTGTGAATCTCCATGGTAACCTGGTGTTGATCATGGCAAGGTGTGTAAATTATTTAAAAATAGTATTAGTCTGTCATTGTTTCTATTATTTATAATTATGTAACATCATCTGCTATTTAGATCAGATCCATTTCCTTGAAAAGAGTAAAAAAATGAAGCTTTTAATAGTATTACTACCCCTAAGCTGTAATGGCTGTGTCTACCTGCTATTATGTTTCCTAGCCAGCTTTTCTTAGTATGGTTCCATTCATTAGTTTGCATATGACCTTCCTGTATGAAGTGGATACTAGCTGCTGAATATTATGTTAAATGTAGAAACAATTTTCTCTTCTTGCTTGATACCTTTTATATTTATATTGCAAGATTCTACAAACTATATTTAAAGTCTTTAATATTTGACTGGACTTATATGTATTTAATTTGATTAGTTAATACTGAAATCCCTAATATTAGTATGGCATATTGTTTATGGAAGGTCATAAGATAGCATATAACTTTTTTCTATCAAGGTCAGGTTAAAAAAATATTTGTCATGGAGCAAGTGAGTATAGCAATGGCTTAGCATGTACCATGCAACTTTTCTCTGCCTCCTTCTAGGCCTAACCTGATAGTACCCTACACAGGAAGAGGAAATAAGAGTTAACAGTGAAATAATATGAAGGAATACAATTTTGGCCATAGAAGTAGTTAAAATTCTTAGCCATTACACAAAGGGCATCGTATTACTTCTCCCCCATGATAGATCATCTCCAAACATTTTAATAAGAATTTTTCTGATGATTTTAAATAGGTTTTAAATTCTTACAGTAACAATCTAAAATGAAAATACACATTTTGCATCTAATTATATTGAACAAAAGAGTAAAACTAAGAATTATTTTTATGGCTAGGTGAAGATATATGTTACTGAAATATTATATATATATATATATATATATATATATATATATATATATATATCAATCATGTAACAATAATAAAATAGGATAAGTATAGTAAGAAAACAATTAATTTTATAATGTCTAACATATTTACAGAGATGCTAAATCTGCAAAAAAAGTTCAGTGCTGTACATTTACTAAATGTGAGCTGTTAATATAGGGCAAGAAGAAAATAAGAGTATAAAAAAATCTATATAACAAGTCCAACAGTAAAGCTATTTTTTTCAGATACTAATATAGTAGTATATATCTTGTTCTGCAAAAGAAATTGTCCCATGTGAATTATTTTTCCCATAAAGTTAATGTTTTTTCTGAAATCAGTCATTATTCAAGCTATTTGAACTACACAAATTATAACCTTCTACAAACATAAATATAACCAGTACAGAGAGTTTGAACAGCCTGGATCAGCATAGTTGCATATGTATCAATAAGGCTTATTTTCAATTGTATTTACATGTTTAACATGCATGTAAAACATGAGATGAATGGAACTGATTTTTGGAACATCATTAAATATTAATGGAAATATAAAAAATATAATCATCTCTCACTTAAGTGTTAACTAGTAATTAAGATGCTATTACAAAGTTGAAATAAAAGTAAGGTGTCTTAAAAAAGACAAGGATTATCAAATACTTATAATTTAACACTTCATATGATGTGCAGATATGATTTTAATCCATAGGAGGTGGTGAGTGTGTAAAACTAAAATTGTATTTCTGGTTGTAACTAAACATAAAAATCTCTCACTTGGGGACAGACAGTCTTTGCTCTGAATCATAAACAATGTTTGTTGCAAGGACTTCTACTGGTACTCAAACATATTCAGCTACTGTGTCTCAGAGTTGAGTGTCTGGTCTTAATTCATCTCTCCTTCAGATGGATTCTCTTCAGATCCCTTTAGACCTTTGTTCAATGTGCTGTTTGTTTTTTTCCTTCATCTTAAATAAGTGCCATTTTATGACTCTGTGAGAAGAACGTAGTCCAAGCACCAAAATGGAATTTATTAATAAACAACGAAATTGACCTAGGTTTCGTCCTGTTACCTGGACTTCTTCAGAATAAAATTATCTAAGTAACAATCATCCTATATATATATCAATGCCTATTGGTCAATAAAATCATAATAAAACTTAGGTAATTTTATTCTGAAGAAGTCCAGGTAACAGGATGAAACCTAGGTCAATTTCATTGTTTATTGTTTTTTTTTTTGGTTCGTGGTGTACAATAATAAATTCCATTTTGGTGCTTGGACTACATTCTTCTCACAGAGTCGCTGGTTTACGGTGTTTGGTTTTTAGTAAGTGTAATATTATACCTGAAGTCACTCAGAGTCTCATTCCAGGTATAGTCCTCTCCCTTAAAGGATTATTACTACCTTGCATTCAATAGAATATATGTGAAAAAAGTATTTTTATTGTTATCGCATTGTCATTAGTACACAGAAATTTGCCTGTCTGCTGCCAAAATCAGCCTTTTGCTGGTGGCATCCATTACATTATGTTACACTGGATTGCCTGAAATGAGAATTCAAGAACATTTTCTTAGACGTAAACATGTCTGTATAAAGCATTTTCCACATTCTTGATATAGTAGCATAAAATGTTTAAAAATTCTCTATTTAAACTTGTATTATGTTTCTCCAAGCTGAATTCAAACTCTAAAGATCAGTATAATTATGACATTTCTTAAGAATAAATTGCTGTTGGAGCTTGAGTTTATCAATCTAGATAAAATGACAATATATGCAATTAAAATATGGATATGTATCAACTTTATTTTTTGACATCCCTATTTTGTCTAAATGATTCACAAATATTTTCTTACAGTTACATGTAACTTACCCTTTGAACTAAATAAACTGCAACATCTTATAGACCTTTCATTATATACCAGTACCATAGCAAGTGAAGCAAAGGAGGCAGATACCCAGGATACAAGCAGTTAGACAGTGCAATCAGCACCTCAGAAGAGCTGTCCATCAGGACTGAGTATAACAGTGACATTCATTTAAGCCAAATGGCACAGTCAAATACCTTAAATGAATATACAGAACCCGAGTCGGAAGCATCTTTGAAAATGAGGAAACAGAATCTCCAGCTACCAGATGGCTGATTCAGTCAGTGATGTGGAAGTATTATTTCAGAAAAGCTCAGGGAGAAATACAGCAGACTTCCATAATACATATTTGCAACAATAACAGTAACATTTTTCATTAAGACATGTGATATGGTTTAATGAAGACTTAACAGGGTGGCAAAAAACAGAGACAAGAAATGTAAAAATGAGAGCATATACACAGACCTGGAAATGGACAAGTCAGCAGGAGCCTGTATGCTTAACATTCTGACTACCTAAATCAAATGGGTTTTATCAGCTCTCAGATTTTGTTTCTATAGTCTTGTTTCTGTGTACATTGTTGGGATCTATATTACAAAGAAATATCAAAATAGTGAATGATTTTACATCGACCACAAATAATCGAAGTTGCAAAACCTCGAACGGCCACAACAGCGATTTTTTTCCCAAGGAAAAAAAAATTGCTGGGCCATTGTCAGGGCTTTGCCATTTCCTCCACTGTAGTGCAATCTCAGAGTTGATATATTTAAGTAGGGATGGTGTGGGGGGTACAGCCCCCCACTTTATTTTATGTTTAGATTTTTTTTTGTTGGCCCAACAATTTTTTTCCCTGGGAAAAAAATCGCTGTTGTGGCCATTTGAGATTTTGCAGCTTCGATTATTTGTGGTTTATGTGAGAGCATTCCCTCTTTTCACATTTTTTCTTTATGATATAGATCCACATTGTTGTGTTTTCCCTACCAAATAAATGCTTACAGAAGCACCCTTGAAGTTAACTGCTGCTATTTTTAATATACAAGGGCTTGATGGGGCTGACGTTGTAGTGCTAGCATTCATTCCTTATTTGCATACATTTTATTATTTTGCTAGGGTAGTTGTACCTTGTATCCTTTGCCAGAATTTTCTAAAGTGAAAATCCTAACAATCGGCAATTAAACAGCCTGTGATTAATGGAATATTTCTGTGCCTGGTATTCTTTCCAATGTATGTTATACAAAACTGCCACAAATTGTGTGTGTGTGTGTGTGTGTGTGTGTATACACACACACACACACACATATATATATATATATATATATATATATATATATATATATATATATATAAAATAAATATATATATGTGTGTGTGTGTGTGTAAAATAAAAAAAAAAATCGAAGACAAATTAGTACTATATGCAGAGTAAACTAAAACTGGAATAAGCTTACTGGGTAAGTGGGAAAATGGAGAAAGCTCAGACTGTGTGCTAGCTAAACTGGGTATGACTAGTCACCCAGGAGCAGCAGGATTTAGAAAGGGAGGGGTGTAACTGAGCTGCTAACATTAATTTGCCCTTCCTACAAGTAGGAAAATTGTTTCATTCCACTGACCTCAGCAATAACATCTGGAGAAGGCCTGGCAATAAACCTCTTAAACACTGAGACATAGGGAAACAAGTACATTGAAACATTCATGCTAGGCTTGGCATAGTAGACACTGTACTATGCTTACAGGCCAACAAGAGGAGGACTGCAATAGCACCCATGTGATGATGGCTGAATTCTCTAGCTCAGGCTCTTCCATTTGCAGTAAGAAGGCAATGAATGAACTGGTCAGTAGGAAATCAAGACTAGATGGTCAAAGGGAGTGATGAAAGCCACAAAGATTATGCAAAAATACACTAAAATATTTTTGCATTCTTCATGTGCAGTGAGCTAAAGCTGCAAAATTAAAACTAAAATTAAAACTATTCAAGGCGTTTTAAAAGCAAATATCTCAGCAGCGTGCATCGGTCCCTTCCTACAAACTCTTTCCTGATACAGAGTGGCATTAGGTTGTTTTTGTCTGTCAGAGTAAGTTTTCTCTAAGCATTCTCTAAAATAACTAATCCTATAGAAAAATCCCGTCCTCCCTTTTCTCCATGATATAGAACCAAGAATTAGAAGTCTCATTTGCTGTAGCTCTGTTCCATTGTGTCCTTTTTTGTTTCGTATAACAGAAATAAGAAGATATGCTGAAATGTATCTCAATTGAGAAAAAAATAGCTATAACAAGGAATTTAATATGGAAAATGTAGTCCTTGTAATGTAAAACTGTCAGTTTTCTGCCTGATGTGAAAAATAATTATGCAGGCATTTCCTTTCCAAAACACCTCATAAATCTGACAGCTTTTTTTTTTTTACATCTGGATCACTTTTTATGCACAGCAAAATTAGATTTGCATGCCTGCTCCATTTCTTCTGTTTACACTATGAATATTTCTGGCCTTTAACTGCTGCGCTAGGAAGGCTAATAAAGTGTTTTTTATGGAATATTTGTTTTAAACAACAAAGATAACCTGAGTACTAAGTATATACCACATCTGACAAATGGAGTTTCAGTACTTTGCCTCTTTTAGTACTTTTGCTGATATTCAAAAAGCTGTCCCAAAAATGTCATTACAGACTACAGTTTCAAATTGTATGAATGTAACCGTTCTCATTTTGTGGATATGCACTGTTTGCTTTCCATACTTATAGATTTAAGCACATCATCTGTACAAAGAGGAAAACAAAGGTCTGAATCAGATAAGTAAGTGGCCCTTGTGTTATAACAACAGGGTTTTAACAATCCAGTAGTCCAGAATTTTTAGGATATTATGTTATACGAGGGCAGACAGTTATCAGCCCACAGAGTAGGAGTGTGAAAACATATGCTGTACAAGATAGTACTTCTCTCTTCATATCCCCCATTACAGTTGCAGTACCCTTGTGTGCAATAACGGAAAGCTGAGAGGTTAACTATGTGCTTGGAAAACAACAGCTCTACCACTGACGATCCGGAAGTTTTATTATGACCAGTCATTTCTAGATATGTAATTCCTTATGACAGTGAGTAATTTTTTGTTCTGTTGTGTTTCTGGCAACTCATTGAGGACTGAAATGAAGTCAGTTAATAATTGCAGATATTTTTGTTTCATATAGCCCTGCCCCAATGCAGTTAGCTCCACCCTATCTGTGTGCTCCCTGCATTCTCCCTTAGTTTGAAGTCACCAGCCACCACTGAGTAACATCCCAAAGTGAATACCCCCAGCATCTCAGAAGAGAAGGAAAGAAGTTGTACTGAGTGAATCAGACCATAGGTTAGGTCTGGTAGATATCTGGGACAGAAGTCAAAAGGCTTTGTATAATGGGAGGAAAAGGAGTGAATCTTCAAATATTGCAGGAACATTTGTATAAAAGATAAGACTGACAGAGAGACAAATTAACCTACTAAAAAAAGGGATCATAGTAATATAAGAAACTTTCAGTATTTGATAAAGGCTTGTGGAAAGATCAAACATAATAACATTTTTCGGTGATATCTAGGCGTACAGTGGACAAATATATGTTGTCTGCCACCACAAGCTTTGAAAGATGTCTAAAAAAATACAGATCTCAAGGTTTCAGATACCTGTGGTCAGGAGTGCACTAATATATGAAGTCTCAGATTTTCATGTTTTGTTAGTCAACATTAAAGAGATAGCTGGGATTTACAATAATATATAGTTTATAACCTACTTCCTCCCAAAAATAGTATTTAGTTAGTAATATAAACTCTAATAATGGAGCAAAGATTCTAGGAAAATCAAAAAGAAATTAAACCACGGTAAAGATATTAAATACCTAGATGAAGATTCATGGATGTAGCACAGTTAAAATGAAAAGTAAAGAGTGAACCTGTGTGTCTAGTACTTACATCTATGGGAATATCTGTTATGGTGAATGTAGGTGAACAATGAGTGATGTTATATACAGTGACACTGTGTCATCGGACCATGCCACTTACACATTGTTATCAGCCATAGATGGCTAGCTGACATCATGCATAAGTTTCTTGTTGTGACACACACACACACATACACACACACACACACACACACACACACACACACACACACACACACGTGGAAGTTATGAGTGCAGGAATACACCTGACATTTTCTTCCTTTGAAGATGCCATTGGCATACACAGTACTGCATATTAAGATTTGAAAATAGCATACTTTAACATGCTCAACTTCTTGTTAAGGTTGTTGCAGTTGCAGACCAGAGGTGCCTAGCAAGATGAATATGCAGGTGGTCTTTGGTCAATCCTTGCTTTCAGAAGCTGTGGAGTACTGTGTTGTAGTGAGCATAATCTACGTTGTACAGTCCCATCTAATAACTCAGGGGTGAATTGTGCCAGTCCAGCTTTCACATCAAAGCCCATAAACCAGATATGTGATATCAGTCTCCACGGCCAGGAAGTAAGACCAAACCTCTTCAGCCTTAGGGAGGTGTTTTAATGTCAATGGTCTTCCCTATGGTGGACCTATGTATGGAGTACCATGTTCATAACAGCTTGTCAGATCTATTTTAGAGACCTATTATCATTCCCTATGGCATTCAGTTCCTGCACCACTCCCTGACAAATCTGCTTTTGAAATTGCTTTGTTCAGGAGAAGCTTGCCATCTGAATAGAGTGTTGGCAATAGCATTTTTTTCTTCTGGGCTTTAACTCTTTTAAACATTGCCTCCCTTGGGTGGCCATGCTGGTACATCTACACCTTTGGACAAAACATATTAGTCATATGTGTGTATGTGCATGCGTGTGTATGTGTGTGTATGCGTGTGTGTGTGTGTGTGTGTGTGTGTGTGTGTGTGTGTGTGGTGAGTTGAAGGCCGGCCATACATTTAGACACTTTCTCTTTTATGCACCTGTTTATGAGCTCTCATTAAAGCTTTCCACAGCCTTTCCAATTACCCATCCCTGTGTTATATCCATCGTCCTAGGCTCCCTTATCCCTGTATTCACCTGCTTATAATATACAACTATTACAATATATAGTTGCTTACCCCACAATTACATACAGTAAGTATGTCTCAGTATATGGCCCTGGAACCCTACCACCTGTGGCATGTTATTCAAGATATGTTGATTGTACGTGGCTCCCCCTAGCAAATAAAAAGCAAACCAAAAAAAAAGAAAAATAACAGGCAGATGGTACAGTGCTATGCTAGTGTCCTGTGTTTTTTATATGTAGTTTACAAGATGGGACTCTCTCCTAACTCATGTAACTCCTTTCTTAACTCTGTAAAGATGCAAATCCATTGAATCTTTATTGAAATTCCTGTATTTACAGATATAGGATATTAAGCGGGGTTGTGCAAAATAGCACTACCACTTTATATGCTACAAACAAAGGGCAGTTGTGTGGGAGTTACGATAATACAGCTGCTTAATGCCACTGTTTCTGAATTGCTACCATAGAACATTGCACTAACCAGATATGCAGATGATAGCAGAGTCATCATTGAAAGCATGAGACATGTGACAAGCATTCTGTTGCAATTGGCATGTGTACAACTGCAGTGCCACAGCACAATTCTATACAGATTTGTAACACCACAGGGCACTATGAGGGAGCTAAATTACGCCATACTCCAGTGCTGCATTCCATGATACATGATCTTGAATAAGGTATCCATACACAGAAGCCTATTATTTTACCCTTCAAGTGGATCTGAGGTCATGGTTACTTCAGGTGATATGGAATGCAAAGTCCACCTGGATGTTCCATGAAGACCAAACACTATCTTGTGCTTTATGCAAAGTTCCTTCCAGGAGTGCTTGATAGGACATTATGATGGATTCTACTGCAAAGTGGATGCCAAGTATGAGCTTGCCAAGATGGTAATTGATGGCATCAACCATTCTGGCTAGCAGGGCCAGCATTGCTACACTGACACAAGGCAGTACCACCCTGACTGACTTTGACAGTCAGAAGCAGAGGTTAAGATTAGACAGACAGAGATGTACTTTAAGCATTTATTTTCCCAATATATTTTGTTCTGCATCTAACTTTCTTTAAATATATATCCTGGAGCTGGTTTTGCTATGGTAGAGGAGTGTGAAAAAACATAGTTGAATACTGCAGAAGGTGGGAGTGATTCAGCTGGTAGTGGGGTGTGCATGCTCTGTTCAAGCCCACTCTATATCTGCAATTATATCAGTAGTGTGTGTGTGTGTGTGTGATCATATTTTCCTACTGAACATGTAATTGTAGAAGAGGAGGAGGTACGGCTACACTCATCTCATCTTTGTCTGTTCTGGCCAAAGCATCTGAAACTGGTTCACCAATGGATGTCAGAACTGCCTGTCTATAGGATGAAGACGGTTCCTTTGCTGGAAGTGACATGTATCCATCAGTGAGGTAGTGTATTTGGACACTTCTATGGTAGGAGAAGGTTTAAGTTTCCTCTTCTGACATCAGTCTGGAAGGTTCTGCACTGGTTTCTTGGTATCATATGTTAAGGCTGGTGATGGATGAGGTGTAATGACAACTAGATACCCACCTCAGAAGCACTGAGGGCCTTCTGATGTGGCATATTCAGCTGTCCCCCCAAGGCCACAAGTTGAGCTACCTTCTCATAAAATCAATCACCCAGGGGTCTGAATGGAGAGTTGATAAAACCCACAAAAGGAGAGAAGTGTTGCTGGAATTGAATTCATCCTTAAGTCTTTTTTTTCAAAAAACTTTTTATTGAATTTTTAAAATATTGAAATAAGAATACAACAACAACAAAACTAAATTAAAATACATAATGAAATATTGAGAAGTTAGGAGATAATTATGGTAACACAGCTTTTGTATGATAAATATTTTATCTCAATACTATCTGAAAACATACAATAACTATATACATCATATACAAGTGTTAACCAAGAATATCCATCAAAATAGGTAAAGATCTAAAATAAAGCTGGTATGAGAATATAAAGGAGACTGAGGTCTATGGATCCCAAAAGAAGAGTAGACAACTATTCACTATTAATAATATGTAACACCTTTTCTATAGCTTTGTTAATAAGAGCCAACTTCTTGGGACTTTTCACTAACATTTTCTGTGCTCTAATATATGTAGAGGCTAGGATTTTAAAATTATTCCAATTCAGTTTAGTACGATCTAGCCAATTTTGGGTGATGTAGAGTTTTATAAGTGAACATATGTAAATTAGCGCTTGTGTATCCAATTTGGAGAGATAAATAATTGGTATGTGTAATATTGCAATCTCCCAAGATAGGGTGGATTTATGATATCCCATTTTCTGTAAATGGACTTTTAGGGAAGTCCAAAGTTTGTGTGAATGTTGACAAGACCATAAAATGTGTAGAAGATCTGCATTAGGGTGAGAACAACAAGAGCATGAGGCCGATTTATTGGCATCAAATTTGTTAAGTTTAGAAGGAGTGAAATATGCATTATTATTAATCATTAGTTGTGTGTAAAAAAGTTTTTTGAAAGGCGAATACTCTAGTGTATTTTTAATAGCTGAGAGTTTCTGTTCTATAGATATGTGAGGATTGTGTTTGTCCCAATAATTAGAAAAGAGGCAAGCTGTATTATGAGTTAACTGATTTATAAGATTATAAGATTTAGATAACATTTTCTCTGGAAGTGTAAGGATTTGTATAATTACTTTATAATTAGTGAGATCTGTGTTATCTATTTTAATGTGGAAAAACTTAGCATCGATAATATCCCTCAGTTGACGTAGAATAGTTATATAATTAGCCTTAACCTTAAGAGTTTTACGTAAATTAGTGAGATTTTCATTTTTGTGTTGCATCAGATCCCAAACAGTAAAATCTTTGATCAGGGGAAAATTTAGAAGATTTATAGGTATATTATCTAAGTTAATATTTGGGTTTAAATGAAGAGGTTGCATTAATTGAAATATATTTTCTAGATTGACAAGTTTTAACAATTCTTGAAAAGCAATAATTTTTTGTTTTAAAGATTTGGGAATTTTTAACTTATTGATGACATCTAATGAAAGAAAAGGAAGAGCTAATGGATTAATATTTTTTGTTAGAATGTATTGATACCATAATTTTGTCCAAATAGGGTATTGATTATGCCTTTCAGTATTACTATTCAGGATAGATAATAGTTTATTAGCCAAAATAATCAAATAATAGAGATGAAAATTCGGAAGACCAAGTCCTCCCCTACTTTTAGGAGAAATTAAATTAATATAAGAAATTCTTACTGATTTGGGAAACCATAAGAAACTAGCCAGTACTTTATTAATTGTTGAAAAAAAAGATTTTGGACTTAACTGATCCACAGCATTGAATTGAAATAACAATCTGGGGAGTATATTCATTTTAATTATAGCTGCTTTTGATAGAAGTGATAAATTTAACAATTTCCATCTATTCAAATCAAGTATTATAGACGACCATACTTTAGCTAGATTATTTTGAAATGTGGAGAGTCCATTATGATTTATAAGAATCCCCAAATATTTAAAATTCTGAACTATCCGGAAAGCAGAGTCTGGAAATAAGTATGGTTTGTGGGCAAGTAAATTTATGGGGAAAATATGTGTTTTTGAGTGTTAATCTGATAACCCGAAGCCTCTGAAAAACATTCAATAGAACCAATCAATTTTGAAAGATCTGAGCAAGGTGTTTGGAAATATATTACAAGATCATCTGCAAAAGCCGACAAACATACATTGGTGTTAAGAATTCTAGGAATCTTATGAAAGGTATTTTGTTTTATATATAATAATAAAGGCTCTATATATAAATTAAATAAAAAAGGGGATAATGGGCATCCTTGTTTTGTACCACTGATAATCTTTATGCTTTTGGATACTTTCCTCTTGATATAAAGAAAGGTAGAGGAATTTTTATATAACATTTTTATGTAATCTATGTAAGTAGATGGTATATTGAAGCAAGACATAATGTGAAAAAGAAAATCCCAGTTAACCCTATCAAAAGCCTTAGCGGCGTCAAGGATCAGTGCATACAGCGAATTTGAGTCATTTTTAGTAAAATGTATAAGAGAATCAATTGTCAAAGTATTATCCCATGAATGTCTACGTGATATAAAGCCCACCTGCTCCGAAGAAATCAAGAATGGTAAAACATTTTTCAGTCTGAAGGCAAGTAAAGAAGCTAGGATTTTAATATCAATGTTAATCAAAGAAATAGGTCTATAATTATTAGGATCAGTTTTTTCTTTGTCCTTTTTCAAAATTAAAATGGTTTTTGAAGTGTTCCAGTGTAAATCCGATATACCATAAATCATTATGTGATTGAAAATTTCCAAAAGAAGGGGTGTAAGTACTGATGTGTAAGTTTTAAAAAATTCAGGTGTGAAACCATCTGGTCCCGGAGATTTACTAGTCTTGAGTCTACCAATGGCTTCCGATATTTCTTTAATAGTCAATGGGGCAGAGAGTGCATTCTTTTGTTGATCATTTAACCTAGGAAAATCAACAGAGGATGCAAAATTCAGTATGTTCTGTTTAACCCTAGGTTTATTATCCTTAGAGTATATCTCTGTGAACAATGATGTAAAAAGCTGTAAAATTTCCATGTCAGTATTATAAATCTTGTTATTATATTGTAATGACGAAATTCTAGGAAGGGATTGATTACCTTTAATTATTCTAGCTAGCACTTTAGAGGGAACCTGTGCCCATTCAGAATATGTAGCTAAGAGCCTTTGCTCTGATATGGTAAGATTATGTTGATGTAGAAGCAGTAATTCTTTTTGAGAGCTTAATAGTAGTTCATATGTAGCGGAATTAGGATTCACTCTATATTGATTTTCCAAAGTTTGAATTTTTGATTTTAATTGCAATTCTTTGTTTCTATATTGTTTTTTAATATATGATGCTTTATTAATTAATATACCTCTAAGAGTAGCCTTACACGCAGCCCATTGTATGTCTAAAGGAATATCTGATGTGGCTAAATTAAGATATGTTTCCTTTATTGTTTCAGTTATTAATTTATGTATATTTTCGTTTGAAAGTAGATTGTTATTTAATGTCCAACTATTATATGAATATGGATCTAGTGTATTTGAAGTCAAACTAATCCCAAGAGATATTCTAGAGTGGTCAGAAAAAAATCTGGGCTCAAGGGAATAATCAATTTGCCTATGTGTAAGAGAATTAGAAATAAGAAAGAAATCCAATCTTGACCATGTCTTATAGCACTTTGAGTAGTATGTAAAGATGTCATTTCTGTCATTATGTTTTATGAGTGAGATAGGATCAGTAAGACTAAGGTCCATAATTATTTCTTCCAAAGCAATGGATGCTTGGAAATTATACGAGGGGGATCTACTAGTGCGGTCAGTGTCAGGATTAATGATAGCATTCCAATCCCCCCCCTAAAATATAATAGTGATCTTTAAAAGAAGAAAGAATATTATAAATCTGTAAAAAAAAGATATGTTGTTGTTCACAAGGACCATAAAGGTTAAAAAATATAATTGGTTTGTCAATGTTATAAAAACAGGAAATAATGTAACACCATCTACCATTTACGTCACATTTCACATCAGAAATAATTCCCTGAAAATTGTTTTTTTATTATAATGGCCACCCCTCTTGATTTTGAATCATTACCAGCTGCTACTATCATTTTGATCCATTTTTTGTTTTTTTTCTTTATCAAAGTCTTCACTATTTAGGTGTGTCTCTTGTAGGAAACAAATATTTGCCTGGGATTTAAAAAGAAGATGAAATAATAAGGATCTCTTGTTTTTATTACTTAATCCTCTCACATTCCATGAGTCAATATTTAAGGTCATTCTCTTAAATAAAAATAAATGTGCATAATTTGTCTAGGATTTGACAAAATGTAGTAATAGCTATATAACTTGGCCCCTTGTATTTATTATAATGTAACTTGATGGCTCTCAAAAAAATTATTATAAAGATCCTATAATATTCCTTCCCAATTGCCCCGGTGCCTAACCACCCACCCCATACTAGAAAAGGAATATATAAATGAATCAGATAAGTAGTCTTGGTCGACACTATTGATATCAGTTGCATCAAATTAGCATAATAAGATTTATAAAAAAACCTAACTAAACATACAAACAATAATATAATATCTAACATATGTACAAATCTATCTAAATTCAAGATGTCCAACATACTTAATCCCTATTCAAATAATTAAAACTACAAGCTCCAATTTTAATTAACATATACAACAGTTTAAAGAATTTCCTCAATACTCAAAAAAAAAAAAAAAACTGTTATAGCTTATATCAGTCAGCTATTTACAATATTTTGAATAGATTTTGGCGCCATCTAGTGTATGAAGATGAGAAAGGAAAAAAAAAAAAAAAAAAAAAAAAACATTACTGCACACTTTTCCTTTTGAGCTTCAGCAAAAACATAAACCCAAATTAAACGATTAAGAAACACAGTGATGTATATTTTGTAATAAGGGACTAAATCTTAAAATGTCTAAAAGCTATAACATTATGAATTGTAAACTGTAGAGATTATCAGACACTCTTTAAGTTTAGAAATGCAGTATACATAGCAGGAAATAAACTATATAATTCCCCTTCACACATTCATTAAATTGCTTAAATAGAACATTTAAACCTGAGATAGAAGAACCGAGTTATCATATATTATATATATACATAAATAACATGTTCCTATAACAAACACATGTCCCTATATATGCTTTATTAGCGTTTTAGCTATGTATTCAAGTGTAAAGACCAATGTGTATATATTAACCCCACATTGATTATACACTATAGCATCTGACCTTCATGTTAAACAGCATCAAAAAGTTTGATGAGACCATTTAAAAACAATTCATATTACTGCCTTAAAGAGAATATTAATTGAATGGAATGTAATATATTTAATGGAAATAAAATAATTGAAATATAATAAGGAAAATGATTCATTAAACATAGCATTATAAGTCAATTGTGTAAAAAACATGAATATACCCAAATCATATGATCAAGATGCTTATAAGGCAGTGTACAAAATGTATTGTTAAAAATGGAATCTCAAATGTGTATCACAAAATGTGCTATTAGATAAAATTTTCAATGAAATTTGCCGCCTATAGTGCAGTCTTTATATATTGTCACATAGCACTACTAGTATTTGTAAACCTTCTATCATTAGACATATGAATATTGTGAGCACAAACATACCCCCCATATGCCATGTGACTACACTCAACAATCAAGAACTTCATATGTGTTTACGCTGTAAACTGCACAAAATAGATTGCAACTGTAAATATGCACCAATGATTAGAATGTTGCAAGTGAGCTAACTTAGCAAACATCCATCAAAAGATAAATGTTTAAAAATGTAAGACAAAATAAAACCATATTATACATAAGCCTGTGAGCACTTCAACCTTAAAGCTATTAATCTAACTTTATGTATTTCTCTCTTTGCTGTGATGACTTCTTACAATTTTACTTATTATCAATTACACAGGGCTTACTAAACTTAATTATCCGATCTGAACACAGCCGTAGAGCAAAAGATTAATTTAACAGACACCTCTCAGATATATTGTTTAGGTCGGGTTAATACAAATCAAGCCGGTCTGAAACTGTAAGGAGAAAATTCAATCACTAAATTCTGTAATGTCATGTTGACTACACTTTTGTATACGTATAGTGACATTTAAACATAACCCATGCGGCCGTTTTTAAAACGCCAGGTTTTAGAAAAGCATCTGACATAGCCGACATGCAGCGAGACTACAGACTGGCTTGTGTACGCAGGGATCAAGAGGAGTAGCCGTAGATGCTGATGAGACAGCATGTAATTGAAAACAAATAACAAACAAGCTATTATCAATAGCTTAAAAGCACTGAAACAGTATTATCTGAAGCAGTTGCTATAAATAACTGTGATTACTATATGCATAATAAACTGTTACTCTACGAATCTTATAATCTATGACATAAAAAAAGTTACCTGACAGACTATACCATAAATTGTCGGTTTATATATTTCTATACTTTCTTCTCCTCTTTCCTTTTTCACCCCCCTTTCCTTTTTTAGATCATTTATATGGTACCAAATCCGTACCTGTCCTGATACGCTAACTCTGTGTTGCCTCTCCGTGTTCTAATATATACCTAGCGATCTAAAGTCAAGTATAACTGGACCAGATACTTATGTTGACTAATATTTAAAACATACCAAGAAATGTACAAAAAATCAACCATTAAATAGAAGAATGTACGATGAATGAACCAGGAGTCCACACCGCCAAGCACAAGAATCCAACAACCCCAAGCACGACACCAACAACACACCCCCCGCCGGCTCAGACAGCCAAATTCTTCAGAAGCTTTGAAAAACATTACTCAATCGGATGAAAGACACAGCCTTAAAATACTTCCACATATTAATTTACAAGACCAACCGGTCAATCAAGATGCCGCACCCATCAACAGCCAATGGTATTGCAACCATAGTAACACAGTTGATGATATAAAATAACCTCTCATGTTTTTTGCTAATATTCTTCGTTTTCCTTGTTGTCAACCACTCTAAATCAAAACTGGATACAACAATTTAAATCAGCTCTAAGTAAGCTCTAAGTACATATGTTATGTATAAATGAAAGCTTTCATTTTTTTAAAAAAAGAAAAAAGACACATATTCCTAACGCAGAAGATCATAATGCATTGCTTTGTTCTAAAATTCAAGTAGAATGTGCACACGTTTCTTTTCAACCACACTAGCATACTGTCGACAGGTGCAACATCCCAACCAACCAACTGGTCCTGCCGGTCACCTGAACCGACGAAAGATGCACCGCCAACACCGCGCTCAAAGCCACCAAACCCCCATACCCAGCGGCGCAAACCCCCAGCACATCCATTCATCCACAGATTTAAAACATAAAAAAAAATACCTAGTTTAAACCAAAAAGGCAAATAGATGTTGTATTCAAGAGTCTACATTCATATGGATTCAGCGAGTGTCCTCCACGAATGATGACGTCATCGCCAATCTCCGACAATCCATGAAAGGTGCGTGGCTGAGTAAAAACTGCAGCTGGTAGAGGAGACAGAAGATTTTCGTCCTGGCCAGTCTCGAGAAATGCAAACTTTCCCTCCTAAACGCTTACAACTGTCGGAGGGCACTGAAGTTTCAAAACCTAGAGAATAAGAGTCACACCACTTCGCAATAGACAAATGTAACCACTAGGCTTATCAAAAATTAAATGTTAACACCATATTCCTGAGAAAAAATGTGTTTATAACAAAAACAGTACCTTTCTGAAAAAAGGAAAATAAAATATGATATACATACAAACAAATTCTGCACACCTGTAACAAAAACAAAATTTGATTAATAGATGACCAGTACTGTCTAAAGAAATGTGGCATTAGTATAGAAGGAGAGAAAAGAGAAAAAAAAAAACATCACATTTAAAACCAACTGAGAAATGGAATGCTAAGAGACAGAGTCAGAAAACTT
This sequence comes from Protopterus annectens, assembly GCF_019279795.1. Lineage (NCBI taxonomy): Eukaryota > Metazoa > Chordata > Ceratodontiformes > Protopteridae > Protopterus > Protopterus annectens. The sequence goes on along the minus strand of NC_056750.1, from coordinate 574,452,871 downwards.
TTTGAAAGCTTTAAAAAATGTATCTTTTGCTTCCTTAGGATCAGAGCATATAAACCTTTTGTCATTAAATGTAAAAGACAAGGTATTTGGATAAGACATACGGAATCTTATCCCTCTTTTTATCAAGTCTGCACAATAAGGAGAAAGTTTTTGTCTGTTTAATTTTATTTGAGAAGGAAGATCCTGTGAAAATGACAGTTTATGAGATTTCCATAGAAACTGTTTTTTACTTTTAGCTGTTTCCAGAATCTGAAATGTGTCTTGAAAGTTTAATAGTTTAGTATAAATAATCCTTGGTGATGAAGAATCTTGACTTGCACGTAATGCTCTGTGTGCTCTCTCTACAACTATAGTTTTTGCGGATGCTTCACAGTTTAACAATGTTTCAAAGATGTTCTTAGTCACAGATAGCAAATTTTTATTATCATAAGATTCTGGCAAACCACGAATAATAATGTTGTTTCTTGACTCCTGGCTTCTAAGTCTATCAGTTTAGATTGTATTTCAGAAATAGCTTTATCTTTAGACTTTAGGTTACTTTCCAATGAATCAGTTTTTATCTCTAAAGCTGAATTTCTATTCTCAATCATATCCATTCTGTCATTTATTTGCTTCAAGGTTTTGCTAAAGTCAGCAAATTGCTCTGAAAAGTTTTGAATAGCACTTTGTATAGGTTTTAATGCTAACTTTAGTTCATCTAAATAAAAATTGGTGTCATTCAAGTCTTTGTTACTTACTTTGGTAGTTTCAGAGGATTGTTTAGATGTTCTCAATCTTTTTGAACTAGTGTCTTTTTCAGGTGAGAGCAATGAAGAGAATTTGGCCTTTGTAGGCTGTGTCTCCATGGAGTCAGATTTAGTAGCCATGCCCAGAGATGAGGTACTGGTGACAGGATATCAGGTTCCAGGAAAGTTCTTAAGCAGCAGGTGCCCAAGTCAGATGAGACCATAAACTTTTCTGAGGTAAAAAATATCCCAAGATAAGATTTCCAAAAATAAAAATAATCCAGATGTATGGAAAAAGACCTGTAGAAACTTTTTGTGAAAAAAACTGAGGAAAAGGATTATCACAAAGCTGTAAAAAAGAGAAGATGATACAAATCTGTGAGGAGCTCAAAGAATAGGGACCAATCTAGTCGGCAGCCATCTTGGAATCCTGAATTCATCCTTAATTCTTGTTGAGTAAGTTCATGAGGTGGACCCTGTTTTTCACAAAATCTCACCAGGACAACACTAATATATAGACTGTATTTTATATAGCATATTATCAAGGACAGAAGTAGATTAAAAAATAAAGACGATAGCTGGGTGCGCAAGGCCTAGGATAAAAAATTGTCCAATCCTGGTAGGTGCACTGGTACCAGGACTGGAAAAAAATAACAGTGTAAAATCCTCAAGACACAGAAATAATACTACAATGGGGCTAGGCCAGGCCCAGGGGGAGGATGCCTCCCCTGTTGTACAAGGAAGTAGCAGTCCATAAAAATCACAAAAGCTGATAGGCCAAAAAAGAGCCATACAGATGATAGAGTGGAATATAGAGGATAAGAAAGAAATTATGTATTGTTGTGATTATGCAAGAAGCCCAGAATTTCCAGACAAAAGATAAACTATCAGTAGCTTCAAATAATAATTAGTGTTCATTAATACAACAGATCCAAGAAAAACACTATATAGACCAAGATACCTTGTGTCATTTGGAAGAAGAAGCCACCGAAGTGCAGAAATTTAAAGAACAAAATTTAGAGTCTTTTGAAAGGTAAAAAAAGAAATATGGACATAGTAAAAAAAGAGAAATCGGATATGGTACAATATTTATGCAAATGAGATAGCCAAATTAATCAACACAAAAAAGGCAGCCCCAAAGATATTCAAAGAGAAATATAGGCAAAAGCATTCAGATATAAACATTTCACAATAAAATATAAGATCACAAAGAGGGAGCCTAGAACAGCATATTAGCCAAGTAGAAGTTAAAAAATAGAATTTGAAGTTATGGAATATTTGCAAAGTGAAGGATTCAGTGTAGAAAGCCTACACACAGGTCATATCTCAGCATGATGAAAGAACTAGTCCCCAAAGTAAGGAGAAACAAAAGGAGCAGAAGGCAACTGAAGAAGAAATCTAAACATAGGAAAGAAAAAGATTTAATATGGTGCAATATTTATGCAAAGGAGAAAGCAAAACTAATCAATGCAAAAAGAGCAGCACCAAAGATATTTGAAGAGAAATACAAGCAAAGACATCCAGATATGGAAAATTTCACAATACAAAAAAAAAAGAAGAAAACAAAGAGGAAAAGTAGACAAGATGATTAATAATGGAGAAGTTAAAGAAATAGAAACTGAGGTTATGGATTACCTGCAAAGTGAAGGATTTAGTGTAGAAAATTTAACTCAGATAACAACACAACAGGATAGATCAATGGACACCCAAATTAAGGAGAAACCAGTGGAGCAGGAAGGATCTAATCAGTTGACATATGAAGATAATGTGGGGCCTCCCATAGGAAAACAGTACAAAGGTTCAGTTGGAGATATACAGCAAGGAAAGAACAAGAAAATGTGGCAACTCTGACACAGTCAATGTTGGGGAGTGATAAGCCAGTGGTTTCCCATATGAAAGAGCAATGGATGACACAGGGTGAAACTGAAGAGAATGTGCCGGAGGAAGAAGCTCTGGAACTTTCTATAGAATGCCCACAGGAAATGGCACACAAAGAATGCACCCTCCGTTTAGAAGAAAATGATCTAAGAGAAGAGTTGCTTGATTTATTAGAGATGGATAGACATATTAAGATCAATGAAAGAAATAGACTCCAGAAGATCAATAAAACCCAAAAAGTTCGAAATTTGATAAAACAAATAAACAAAAATTAGGATAGTTCTTAGAGATTCATGCAACATAAGTAAATAGAATACATTACTGTGCAGCCAAATTAATAACTAATAAAGTCCTACTACAAGAACACAGGGTAGTAAAGGAAGGACAGGGAGAAATCGAATGCCATCATAGAAGTATGAAATAGAGAAAACTATAAAGCAGTTAAGACAAGAAGCATCACTGTTAGCAGAGTATAGAAGAGGGAACAGAACAACAAACATACTCAGGAAGATAGATGTGATAAAAGCAATGTGCAGTATTATAATGGATCAGGATTTATCAAGCACCATCACAAATAATAAACTAAAAATATCAGCACAGGCAGAAAAAACTTAGAAGACACACAAATAAATATAAAGGAAAACTACAAAATAAGCAATTTATTGATGGCCCAAAAAAAGTTTTATAGAGAAATGGGAAACAAGGTAAAAGGAAATCAAAGACCACCAAAAAAGAAGAAAGAGAGACATTCTTGAGAAATATTTATGAACATCATGTGGAACATAGCAAAGATGCAAAATGGACAGAAGAAGTAAAAGAAAGACTAAGAAGTTCAAATATACAGGATATGAAATGGGATGAAGTAATGGCCAAAGAAATTGAAACAAAGTTACGAAAATCCTCTAACTGGAAAACCCCAGGCCCAGATGCAGTACCTAACATCTGGCTAAAGGTATAAATTTCTTTCCACAAAGATTTAACCATGAGTAAGAACAATTTACTTGTGCATCCCAAACAGACACCAGCCTGGCTAACAACAGGAAAAACAATGCTCCTATTTTAGAGTGAACCTGCAAGCTACCCTAACAAGTATACATCAGTAACTTGCCTTCTGACGACGTATAAACTATACACTGGAATTGATGCCAACAGAGTTTATAGTCATTTAGAAGAAAACTCAATTACAGCAATAGAACAAAGGGTAATAAAAGAAGGTCATATGGAACAAAGTATCATTTGCTGTTAAATAAAATCATAGTGAAAAATTGTAAAAAGGGGAAAATCTAAGTATGGCATGGATAGATTACAAAAAAGCATTTGACAGTATCCCATATTCATGGATAAAAAAGTGCTTAAAAATGTATGATACACCCTATACTGATAAACTACATCACAGCGACCATAAAACATTGGCAAACAACTTTGCAGCTAAGGCATGATAAAGGACAAATTATTATTCCAGGGATAACAATCCAATGGGAGATATTCCAGTGTGACTCTGTCAGCAGTGCTCTTTTGTCTTGCCCTTAACCCATTAAGCTGTCTGCTTAACAGATCAGGTCATGGCTATAATTTGGTTCCCAGAAAGCAAAACAGTATAAAGACTTCTCATCTTCTCCTTGCAGATGATTTAAAACTGTATAGCTCATCAGATGAAGAACTGAAAACACAACTGCAAGTAGTCAAAATTTTTCAGATGATATAAGAATGTCATTTGGTCTTGATAAATGTGCAAAAGCACCCTTTAAAGCAGGAAAGCTGCAGCACCAAGAAAACATCAGTTTGGGACAACAATGTGATATAAAAGAACTTGATCAAGAGTGAGTGTATAGATATTTGAGAACTGATGAAGGATCTACAATAAAGCATGGACAAATGCAAATAAAACTCAGTAAGGAATATTTTAGAAGGCTTAAATTAATCCTGAAAACAGCATTGACATCTAGGAACAAAGTTCAAGCTATAAACCAGTTTGCTCTCCCTGTCCTAACTAATAGTTTTAGAGTGACTGACTGGCCCCAAAAGGTGATGGATAGATTAGACAGGAAAAAAAGAACGATTCTTCATGCTCACCAAATGATTTATAAAAATCAGTGCATACCAAGATTATATATTCCCCATTCCGAAGGAGGTATGGGCCTCCTTGAAACTGATTACATGTGTAGATCTGCAATCATGGGACTGCATACATATCTGCTGACCTCACACGGTGCAAACATAGTGAAAGTTTTGAAATATGAGGAGAATAAATCTAAGATGACTTCCCTTCTGAGTCTAGCAGAAGCATATCAGCGTCAAGCAGGAATGGAAATCAAACCAGAAGTAGATAAAAATCAGGCAGCAACTGAATGTGCCAGAAAGCAAAAGAAAGAATATAACATGAAGGAGCAGATGAGAAGGCAAGAAATTTGGAAAATGCATAAATAAAGTTGCAAGTATAGAAAACTCCTGACAACCTCATGTTGACCAGGATCGAACGTAGGAATGATTAAGGAGAAATGAATTCAAGCAAAAGGATGAAAGATTAATACTGGCATCCCAAGATAGTGGATAACGTACACATTGGTTTACAAAGTCAATTGAGCATGTGGGAAAAACAGCCAAATAGGTAGGACAGGTAGGTTTTGTAAAACAGAATTGGAAACAGTTGCACACGTTGTTGCTGGTTGTGACATACGAATAGTGGAAGGACTTTACACTGAAAGGCACAATAATGTGGCAAGGAGGGGCAATGTTGGAAGGGTGGCCTAATGGTTAAGGCGTTTGCCTTACAAACACAAAGTGCAGGGTTTGAGTCTCACAAGGGATATTTGGCTAGGCTTAAAATGGCTTGCAAGGGCAGTTAGCCTAGTACTAACCTATGAACTGCATTCCCCTATTAACTGCAAGACTGTTTTACTGGGAATTGTGCAAACACTATAATATTGAAGTAGCTGAAAAATATTGGAAACATGAGTCACAAAGCATCATAGAAAATGATGAAGTCTCTATCACAATGGAACACCCATTACCAACAGTTCAAAAGATAGATGCGAGAAAATTAGATATAGTGGTCCATGAATAGAAGACAAAAATAGCATCGATCATTGAAATCACTACACCCAGTGACTACAGTGTCTTGCATGCAGAGACATGAAGTCATAAAATATCAGAATGTGCAGACAGAAATGTGAGCAATGTGGAAGAAAGATACCCAGACAGTTCCAATAGTAGTAGCAATGGGTCTTATAAAAAGAATCTTCAATCATATTTAGATATGTTACTGATACATGTAACTCTGTACGAATTGCAGGAGTCATTACTGGGCACACTGCGGGTGCTGCAAATAGCACTCCTGGCTGGCATCAAAGATTGAAACAATACTAATTTCATGAACTTTAATCATACTTTAATGTAGGAATGGGGATCATTCCCATCATGGTATTAGAAACCCAAAAGATTTGGAGAAATTAAGAAGAGTGAAGGGTTTGTTAAGGCAAGGCAGCCTAACATCGGAACATAAATGACCCTACTTTATTCTCATCCTGATATTTTTCCTCCTGCATGTGTCACTTACCATTCCATGCTCATTGTCCAGTTCTGCCCTTCAGCACTTGTCTACCTTCAGTACCCATCTACTCTCCTCCACACCTTTGGTGTTTCTAGCTATTGACCTAAGAGTGTGTGTTTTATGTATCTTAGTTTTTCTCATCTACCTGGCATTCTTCTTCTATATCATGTAGAACCTTCCATAATACCTTCTCCACCTTTCAGTATTTTCTATATATAGAAAGGGACACTTTCCATCAAACAAAACAATACTCCTCCTCCATCCCAAACTTTTCATGCCTTAAGGTTACCTTTGTATATTTCCCCATGTTTTTCCCTTTCCTAAATACCCCATTTCCTTCTCATTTATATAATGAACAGACCCACAAAGGTCTATCTGATGACTGCTGCACTGTTTTTTTGTGCTGAATGAGTGCCGGATGCAGCAGTGTGGCAGTACATTGCACATGTGAGCAAGCACTGACTTGGCCATTCTAGAAAGCCTTGCTTGTGTGTAGTCACTGAGAAGTGGTTTAAAGCCACAGAAAGCACACTAGCAGTGCAAGGCTATAATGACTTCCAGGCATTTAGACCAGGTACATAACACAGACTTAAGCTTAATGGAAACACTCAACATCCAACCCAATACCATATTCATGGATGACTTTAATTATCCCACTATTAACTAGAAAACATATATGACACCAAATATGCAGGCACAAAGATTTCTGGATTTTATAAATACAAATTCCCTGGACCAGATTGTCAATGTGCTGACCAGGGGTTCAAACATACTGGATCTGGTCCTCTCTAATATGGGAGAGGTCTACACACCCCCTAGTGTATAGTGTTCTCTCTTGTAAGGTCAGATCACAAAACAGTCTCCTTTTAAGTAAAAATAAAACCCAGAACCCCAGCTAATCCTATAATGTTCAAGAAGTACTCTAAGGCTAGCAGTATTCTACCTTCTCCAATGAAGATGCCACAATATAAGCAAAATATAGTTGACTTCAATAATTGGCTTAGTGCTTGGTCTCATTCAAAGGGAGTCCAATATTTGTCAGCTTGGGAGTATATGATTGACACACCATGTTGCATTGCCAGGGATAGCTTGAATCTGTACCCCTAGGGTTTTGATTATTGGCAAAGGCAATGTCCACCCCCTTTTTTAGGCAATGCCAACCTGATTATCCTACCAACAAAACAAAGCAAGGAAAGGAAAATATGAAGGTGTTACTGATCAACGCTAAGAGCCTAAACAAGAAACTCCACTCCCTATAAGCTATTCTCACCCTGGAGAACACTGACATCAATGTTTTAAATGAGACATGTTTTACAATAGTGGAGAGCACCCCTGCTGCACAGGGTTATAACACCTTCCACACATTTATACCAGCTACTGCGCAGGAGGGGAAAAATGGTGTAGGTGTCTCCACCTACATCCAGGAGAGACTCACATTAAGGCTGGTAAAGCAGCATGATGCACTAGAGCTTCTTTATGTACAAATAACCATCAGAAAGGTCCCATACCATATATTACCTAGCTACTGAACTGCATCTATGACAAATTAAAGCCACAATGCCTAGCTACAGGCACTGGAATTACATAGTATTAAACCCAGTATTATTCCTGGCTGATCTAAACTATCCAACTATGAACTATGAATTAAGGTGGAGGTGTCTCAGTCTACATCTGGAAAAAGACTCACATAAAAGCTGATAAAGTAGCATGATGCACTTTATATGTCCAAGTAACCATCAAAAAGGCTCTGTGCAATATATAAACTAACTATAGAACTACTCCTGTGACACAAGAAAGTTCAATACCTATCTACAGGAAGTAGATTTACGCAGCATTAAACCAAATATCATTTCCTTGGGTGATCTAAACTAGACAATTATAGACTTGGAAACCTAGCCCGCGTGCAGAAACACAGAGATTCCTGGAGTTTGTTAATATAAATGCCCTGAAACAATTAATCAGAGTACCCACTAGTGGGATTAACAGCTTGGATATTGTCCTTGCTAACAGAGGAGCATCTTGCACCATCCCTTGCGTATCTTCATCACTTGATAGGTTTGACCATAAAGCAGTCTTCTTTGAAATAAAACAAAAAACAGAGGTTCCTTCCACCCAATGTACCTTTAAGAATTTCTTTAAGACAAACCACCTACTACTAAGAGATACATTGACAAGCTTCAGATCCCTACTAAACCCAGTTAACTCCACTAAATACATAGAAACATACACCTCCACTCTATACCAGCATACAAACAGCTGCATAGATATAGCTGTACCCCATAGGAACAAGTGCAGGGCAAACCCCAGAAACAAACCCACATGGTAAAACCATACTATCAACATACTTTATAATAACAGGAAAAGAAATATGACCAGAAGTATGAAGTATAATTCCCAAAATGTTAGAGCCCTTGTCATTGAAATAAACAAAATTAAGGAGCTTAATAAAATCCACCAAAGCCAAGTTTGAAGCTAAAATAGCTGTCCAAGCCAAAGGCAATGATAGTCAAGTTCATAATCTCAAAAGCGTAAACCAGCAGTACACTGAGCTGATTATTAATGATGTTACCTACACTGACACTGAAGATATAGCAAACCTACTGGCTGATAAATTGTAACTTTATCCTTCTTATCTGCCTCTCCTCGACTAGTTTAGACCAGTTTACAGGCATTGCTGTATTCTGGGCTGTGGTGTAGTTCCTGTGTTGTCCATTACCTTACTTGGATAGAAGGAAGTTTCTTTGCTCACCAGTGGGAGTGGGGAGCCTTGAGCAGCCTACCTGTCCCTGTAGGAAGTGATCTCAGCACAAGAGCTGTAGTAATTGGTTATTTTGGACCATTTCTAGCTCTTTTGTAGTTCCCTGTTTAAAATCCACCTCTGGGCGTTTTTTTCTGGCTGTACTGCTCAGACAAGCTCCTAGTGGTCCTGCAGAGTGGTCCTAGCTACAGAGAACTCAGAAAAGCGACTACTTTCTGGATTTAAGTATCTTTGCTGTTTTTTTACTTGGAATAGCTTCTGTAGCTTAACCTGAACAAGCTTAAACTGTTTTTTAGCTGTTTGCTGCATTATTTTAAAATCTGCACTTAAAGTTACTTTTTAGTCGAATTTGATAGAAAGTTTGTTTGTTTGTTTGTTTAATTTAACTGTTGAGGCTGCCCACTAAAGTGTGCTAGCCTGTGTAACTGATTTATCACTGTTTCTGCATTTTCTGTGTGTTTCTACCAAAAAAACAAAAAAAAACAAAAAAATAATCCTTGTTTTCCCGCCTATCCTCGACTAGTTTAGACCAGTTTACAGGCATTGCTGTATTCTGGGCTGTGGTGTAGTTCCTGTGTTGTCCATTACCTTACTTGGATAGAAGGAAGTTTCTTTGCTCACCAGTGGGAGTGGGGAGCCTTGAGCAGCCTACCTGTCCCTGTAGGAAGTGACCTCAGCACAAGAGCTGTAGTAATTGGTTGTTTTGGACCATTTGTAGCTCTTTTGTAGTTCCCTGTTTAAAATCTGCATTTGCACGGCTTTGCGTGGTTGTGCGCATAGCGCAGCACCGGTTAAACAAGGTTAAACTTCTTCTGGCTCCGCTAGGTCTGCTCTTCAAATTTTCCCTTAAGGAAGCTCTACTCTTAGTATAATCAGACTACTCGCTATACTATAAGCCTAGCACTTGTTCTCAAAACTTATCTACTAAGTAAGCACTCTCGTACTAAGTAAAGCACTACATCCACCTACCACCCCTGTGAATATCCACTTCCCTTAAAGGCACAGCACTCCCTTATACTGTTATAGCATGTCGAGTGGTAGAGTACTGGCGTCCTCTCCAGTTCAGCTGGTTAATCTGGGTATCTTGAGACAATGCTACAATTGTCTCATGTACACAGACAACCCTCTCCTCCTCCCAACAAACACAAATACATGTGAGAGATGCAACTATATAGCCAAACTGGAGGCTGAACTCTCTCAACTCAGGGCTGGCATGACCAGACAGGAGGAGATGGTAACCACACACACAACAAACCCAGTCCCACATAGACCTACCACAACTGCAAACCAAACACATAAAAACACAAAGACATACTCGGAGGATCTAATAAAAAACTTACCAAAACAACAGAGGCTCCCAAAGCAGACATCCAAAAATCCACCACCTCAAAACAAAACACATGCAACACATACTTCAATAAATCAGTGTGTCAACCAATCACAGCCCTCAAGGCCAAACACCATGCCTGATACACTAGTAATAGGTGACTCTATAGTCAGACACACTGATGTCCCGCTTACCAGGCTGAACAAGGAGAGGGTGACTGTGAGTTGCCTATCGGGAGCTAGGATCCACCACATAACACACACACTCAGGTCACTCCAAAGCAAGTACAAATATGACTCCGTCATTGTCCATGCTGGAGTGAATGACCTGAGACGCACCTCCCTGTACTACATGAAAAGAGACATAGAGGAGCTCTCCGATTATGTAGCCCAGGCTGGTATGACCCTGACCCTGAGCAGCATCTTGCGCTCACCAAGAATGATGCCACAATACAAAGACAAGATGATCAGCATTAACAATTGGCTTAAGTACTGGTGTCATTCTAAGGGGATCAAATGTCTGTCTGCCTGGGATGACATGTTGGACAAGCGACGCTGCTTCGCAAGGGATGGCTTACACCTGTCACCACTGGGCTTCCGGATATTGGCTAAGGCTCTTGCCACCCCCATAGTGCCTTTTTTAGGCAAGGCTCAAAAGACAAACCCACCTCCTTAGAAAACAAAAATGGAAAAAAACTAAGGGTAATGCTGCTCAATGCCAGAAGTCTAAATCTTAAGATGCAGGCACTAGATGCACTCCTCAGCATGGAGAACATCGACATCTGTGCAGTAACTGAAACCTGGTTCAAGGCTCCTGAGAGCACCCCAGTGCTACCAGGCTATACCTCGTATCATGCTTTTCGGCCCCAAAACCCGGGCCGAACCACAAAGGGAGGAGGAGTGTCCATATTCATCAAGGACACCCACACCTCCAGGTTAGTAGCAACACATGATGCATCAGAGACAATACAGGTGCAACTAACCATAGGCAAAACTGCTATACAACTGGTAGCACGTTACAGACCACCCTCCCATCTCAGGAACCCCACTCAGCCTTCCTGAAGACATTGGAGGATATGAATGTATCACAAAATACCATCATACTGGGAGACTTCAACTACCCAAACATAGATTGGGTACATTATTCTAGCCCTAACACTTTAGCCCAAAGGTTCCTGGAATTCATAAACTCAAATGCACTGGAACAACTAGTCACCTGTCCCACTAGGGGAGATAATATACTAGACCTGATCATCACAAACATGGGGACAAAATGCTCCACACCGGAGGTATACCCCTCACTAGTGAGATCTGACCACAAACTAATCACCCTGGATATACATATTCCACCTCCACCCCCAGCACCAAAGACAACAGTGAAAAACTTCTCAAAAGCAGACTTCACTCTTCTTAAGACTGAGATGGTATCCTTTAAGCCCACTGGGCCAGTGGATACCACATCCCACAATGCCGAATCCTTCACAAATGCTTTCTATGGACATCTCCAAGAATACATGGATCATGCAATCCCAAATAAATCCAAGTCCCTCTCCACCAAAGGCAAGCGTCCTGTCTGGTGGACCTCAGCCATTAACAAATTGTATAACAAAAGAAGGAAGCTACTGCACGTCAGAGCAAAATCCCATAAATGGAAGGCATCTCTGATCAACATTAGCAGAAAACTACGTTCTCTCATAAAAACATCCAAGGCCAACTTTGAGAGAAAAATCGCTAAGGACACTAAAGATAACCACAAAGCCTTCTTCAGCTATGTTAGAAACCTGGGCGGAAACCCTCAGATATGCTTAGAGTTAGTTCACAACAACAAAAAATACAGTGAACCCACAGATATTGCCAACATTCTGGCTGACAGGTTCAGTGCAAATTTCTCCCCTCCCTCACCCCCAAAAGAAGAAATACTTATCCCAGCTGAATGTAATCTCTCTGTCATCTCAGATGTCCAAGTGAGAACCGCCCTCAACAAAGCTAAAAACACAGCATCAATGGGACCTGACGGTATCCTGGGTTGCGTGCTATGTGAACTCCAAGAGGAGCTAAACCCACACATAAAAATGCTATTTAACCTTAGCCTTACTACAGGATATGTACCTGAACACTGGCGTACAGCAACAGTGGTCCCACTCCACAAAAGGGGTACCTCTACAGACCCTGGGAACTACCGCCCAATAAGCTTAACCAGCCTGGTCTGCAAAGCTATGGAAAGAATCATTATGGAACTCATAAACAGAGACATAGGGGACCTACAGACACTTGACCCCACCCAGTTCGGCTTTGTAAAGGGCAGATCCTGCCTTTTGAACCTGATTGACTTTTTCGAAACAGTCACTAGAGCCATTGATGAGGGCAAAGCAGTCCATACAGCCTACCTGGACTTGGCTAAGGCCTTCGACACAATACCCCACTCAAGCATCATAGATAAGCTCACCAGCTTAAATGTAAACCCTTATGTCACTAGATGGGTTGCAAACTGGCTAAAGGACAGAACCCATAAAGTTAAACTCGCTGGAGCAATGTCATACTCAAAGCCAGTCACAAGTGGTGTCCCACAGGGATCTGTCCTGGGACCCCTCTTGTTCGGCATTTATTTCTCAGATGTTAAAGCAAACATGGGAGGGTTGTGGCTGACAAAGTTCGCAGATGACTGCAAACTAGGCGCCATAGTCGATACACCAGCGGACACATACATCCTACAAAAAGGCCTCAAAGAAACAGGCAACTGGTGCCGGAGTCACGGCCTTAAACTAAATGCCAAAAAAATGTATAGTCATCCCCTTTGGGAAAAACAAAGTACCCACAAATTATCACATAGACAGCAACCTACTGAGTACAGAAAAAGTAATCAGAGACCTAGGGACCCAAGTCAACAGCGACCTCTCATTTGACACCCACGTTGCCAAAGTGGTTAGAAAAACATTCTACCTTGCACACCTCATCATGAAGGGATTCACATCCAGGTCCAAGGATGTCATTGTACCCCTATACTCCTCCCTCATCAGACCCATGATTGAGTACAATGCCCCATTTGGTATGTACCTCACCTGGCATTTGCAACAGCTGGAGAGACCACAAAAGTACCTCACCAAGAGGATCAAGGGTCTCCAACATATGTCTTATTCTGCCAGACTAAAGAAACTTCAGCTGTATTCAGTAGCATACCGCCTGCTCAGAGGTGATCTCTGCCTGACGTACAAGGCCATGTCCAATCAGGATCTGATGGACATGCTCCATCTCAAAAAATCCAAATCCATCAGGACCATGAGAGCTAAAGACTTAAACCTCGGCACAAGTATGAATAGGACATGCTGGAGGGATAGATTCATATCCCAGAGGCTTCCCATGCTTTGGAACAAGATCCCAGTTCATATTAGGCAGAGCCCCTTACTGACTCTCTTCAAAAGAAATCTTGATGAGTGGATGGGAGATCGTAAGTTTACCCCAGGGGTCACATCTGTGTCACTGCTAGACAGGGGCACAGTAAACTAATTCTATTATATAAGGTGACCTTCATTGTGTCACTACTAGACAGAGGCACAGTATTCTAAATTTATTCTGTACATTTTTGTACCATTTCATGGGGTGGCAAAAGCCACATCACTATGGCTAGGCTTACAAATGCCCCAGGGCAGATAGCCTAGTACTAAACTATGAAACTATGAAACTAAACCTCCATTTGTCCTTCAAAATATAACCAAAACTGGCACACATCCCACTATCACACAAGACCAGGTCCTAAAAGTGCTATCAAAAGCTGAAAATACTGCACTGATGGGTCCTGACAATATTCCTGGATGCATCTTAAATAGCATGAAGCATGACTCAGCCACACTGCTAACAACACAGTTCAGCAAATGGAGAACCACTACAGTCATTTCTCTGCATAAGGGAGAACCTTCAACAGAACCAGACAATTACAGACCCATAAGTCTGACCAGCATCATACGCAAAGTCATGTGAAGACTTATCATGGAACAAATCAATCAGGACATAGGGAACCTCCAAATACTGGACCCATCTCACTTTCTATTCATCAAGGAGAGGTCAGGCTTACTCAACCATGGGGATTTTTTTGAAAAGATCACCCAAACAATGGAAGGTAAAAATGGTACACACCACATACCTTGACCTAGTCAAAGCTTTAGACACAATTTCCCACTCAGCCATAGTAGAAAAGCTAAATAAACTGGGAATAAACCACTATGCCACCAACTTAATGGCCAACTGACTAATAGTTAGGACACAGATAATCAAAAATAGGTAAGTTACCTCCACAAAGAGCCAAATCACCAGTGGAGTACCCAGGGTTCTATAGTAGGACCTCTCCTGTTTGCCATCTACTTTTCTGAAGTACAAGACAATAACAAAGGGCTCTGGCTGACTAAGTTTGCAGATAACTGCAAGCTAGGAGTAGTCATTAAATCTCTAAATCATTCCTCTTAGCTTAAGAAATCTGGACAAAGCCTAATATGATGGGGGGGGGGGGCAAAGGCCCAAAAATAAGGACTGATTTTAAGCATGCTTTTCTGAAGGATATAAAATCTGAAACTCAAATGTGTGTCATTATTTAATGCCTTCAGTCCTCAGTAATACACCAGAAAATCACAAATTTTATGAGGAACAGACTAAAAATACGAATTAAAAATCTGGACTGTGGATAGGCATGCTCCAAATGAATTTGCCATCTTCCAGGAAGGTTAGTCCCAAATAAATAACTGGTACCAAAATCCTAGACTGAAACTAAAAGCCAGAAAATGCATTATTGTATGTTTTGAGAAGTCATTTACCCCAGAGAATTACCACATTAACAATATGCCCAGTTGTTTGGGATTTGGAACTTTTGACTAGCGTGTCCATTATTGTAAGAAAGTCATTTTATAGTGCACAACCTATAAGCTAAGTGATTTGATCTAGATCTAAGGATGTCATTGTCCCCATTTACTTAGCACTCATTAGACCAGTCATTGAATATAATGCCCCCATTGCCAAGTGTTTGCTCAAACACATGCAACAACTGGAATGTCCACATAGATACCTTACTAAAAGGATACAAGTTCTAAGCAACATGTCCTACATTGACTGACTTAATGCCCTGTAACTATACTTGGTATCCTACAGACTGCTAAGAGGTGACCTGTGTCTAACATACAAGGCATCTTCTTGACCCATTACTGATGGATTTAGTGCAGATCATCAAGTCAAATGGCATCAGAAATACTATGTCCAGAAATCTAAACCTCTTCTGCTACATCATCAGAATAGTTTGGAGGGACAGGTATATCTCGCAGAGGATACTGCTGCTCTGGAACAGACTTCCCATCCACATTTATTTTATTTATTTAACATTTGTTTACTGGGAAAGTCCGAATGGACACAGGTCCTTTTTCAGCAGAGGCCCAGGGAGAAAAGCTCCATGAGTAACAGTAAATTTTCATGCACACATTACAGTAATCAAAAAGTATAAAATAAACAAAATGTAGTATACATAACAACATAAAAATTTGTTACATCTTGACAACAAAACCTAGGCTTTGAACATAGCTATTACTATTTGTAGGTATGATTATATCAAGATATAAGGTTAAGAGAGGTCGGTAGGTACAAAGGATTAAACACCGGGGGAGAAGTTGTATGTGTTTTGGGTATACTGTGATGTATCAGAGCACCCATGAGGGGTTAGTACAGGAACACAGACACTTATTTTTTGGATAAGCTTTAACCGATGGCTTAAAGTGGTTAGTGGATGAGATTGAGAGAATGGAGTTAGGAAGGGAGTTCCATATATGAGATATAATTAGAAAATAAAGATTCTCCTGCAGTGTTGTTGGCCTTGGAGACAGTGAGTAAGTTCTTGTTGTTAGAGCGAAGTGGTCTGCTGGAACTGTAAGGAAGAATGAGATTTTGTAGTGCTGGGGTTCTAGTTGGTTGTGTTACAATTTTGTGAGTTAGAGAGAGTTGGTTGTAAAGAATAATGTTGGGAAGCTCGAGCCAGTCTAGTATCCTTAAAGCTGTACGATGATGTGCTCTATATGGGCAGTCAGATGCAAACATAGCAATTTTATAAAACTTGCTTCTGGCTTAGATAAGTCCGTTCTCCTTAGATTAGTTAAAATTGGAGAGGCATATAGTAGAGTGGAGAGCAGATGGGTTTGTGCTAATGTAATTTTGGCCATTGTGGTCAGGAACCTTTTGTGCCTATATAGACTTCCAAGTTTCTTATGGACTTTTTTTATAGTTAGGGAGACATGCAAGTCAAATTTTAGGGTATTGTCTATTTCCAATCCAAGAAGCTTTGTATGGGTTTTCGGGGAGATGACAGTATTCCCTTTGGCTATTATGTTAAATGCTGGGCATGAGATAGAGGTCATGTTTATTTATTTATTTATTTATTTTATTTTACATTTGTTGACCGGGCTAGTCTAGCTGGATACATGTCCATTTTCAGTAGAGGCCCGGGGAGAAAAGCTCCACCCATAGAGAGAATAACTCAATACATTTACATATGGTAGAGAGTAGCATTACATAGAGACAATAGAAAAAAGACATTGACATTACATATTTGTCAAAATAACAATCACAATATTGTATAGATAATCTTAAGCATGGCTACATTTTGAAGCCGAGAGGGTATGTTAATAATCTCTGGGATAGGGAAGATACTACAGTGACTAGTCTGGTTTAGTACATGGGCATGACCAATGAGACTTAAGAAATTCTTTGAGGTGATTTTTGAATTGATTAATCGAGGTCATGAGTCTTAGGCTATTAGGTAGGGAATTCCAGAGTTTTCCGATGGAATTGGCATAGAGAGCATCACCTCCAGAGTTATTAGATTTAATGGTTAGTACTTGGACACTATTTGCTGACCTGAGGGATCTTAGGTTGGAGTAGGGGGTCAGGATTTTGCTCAGCGAGGGGGTTCTGTCCGGTTGGTTGATTATTTTAAAAGCTTCAGTAAGTTGGTTGAGTTTGAGAAGATTGGGCAGTTCTAACCAACCAAGTGTATTTAGGTTGAGGCAATGGTGAGTACGATACGGTGTTCCTGTTATAAATCTGGCTATGTGATTATAGGCAACAGATAGTTTATTGAGTTCACGCTTATTGAGGAACGACAGTACTGGGGAGGCATAAAGGAGGGTGGAGAGGAGATGAGTGCGAGCAATGGTTAGTTTGGTATGAGGGGTTAAGAAATTCTTTATTCTGTACATAGAGCCGAGTTTCTTGTTTACGGATTTAATGGTTTGGTTAATGTGTATATCAAATTTAAGCTTGTTGTCAATAGTCACACCTAGTAGTTTGGTATGAGAGACTGGGTCTATGATGGTACCATTTGTGGATTCCACGTGGAACGTGTTGTCCGCATTCAGAGGTTCTTTTCCTAGGGGAGTAGATGCAGAGGGGAAAAATAGTAATAATTTGGTTTTAGTAGGATTAAGGATGAGTTGCAGTTCAGAGAACCATTTTTCAACTAAAGTAAAACAGTTTTGGGTTATTGCTTGAAGTTTCAGGAGGGAGGCATCAGAACAGATCAAGGTGGAGTCATCTGCATATTGGATGCATGTAGTTTTGGGGATGACTGAGTGAAGATCATTTATGAAGACTGAGAAAAGAAGAAGACCGAGTATAGAGCCCTGAGGAACGCCGATGGTGTTAGGAAGTAGGTCGGATACCTTGTTTTGCCATTGGACGGCTTGTTTCCTGCCAGAGAGGTAGGCCTTAAACCAGCTTATGGTTGGGATGTCGAGATGTAGGGTTTCCAGGGTATGAAGCAGATGCTGGTGATTGACCATGTCAAAGGCCTTTGATAGGTCAAGGAAGAGAGCAGAGGAAATTAATTTATTGTTACGGTTGTTATTGACTGAGTCAACAAAGGAGAGCAGGGCAGTGGTTGTACTATGATGGGGGCGAAAGCCATGTTGGGTGGGGGACAGAAGACTGTTAAGGGTGAGGTAGTGTAAGAGTTGTTTGTGAACACACTGTTCCATGACTTTAGCTATTGGAGACAATATTGCTATGGGTCGGTAGTTGGATGTTTCCGTGGAGGTCCCTCCTTTGTGAAGAGGGATGATATATGAGATTTTCCAAATAGAGGGAATGGTAGTTTCAGTTATAGTTCTGTTAATCAAGATTGATACGGGATAGGCAATGGCGTCTGACGCTATCTGAAGGTATTCCGCAGGGAGCTGGTCGGCTGCTAGGGTGGTTGGTTTGAGTTTTTTCAAAAGGGTGCAAATATAGGAGGTAGGTACAGGTTGTAAGTTAAAGGATGGGTGGACTGAGTCTTTAGTATGAGTAACAGATGAGGAGGTAATAGTAAGCTGACTGGCTAGGGACTGGATGGTCTCGATAAAAAAAGTTAAAAGCATTGGCTATTTTTTCTGGTTCTTTCCCAATGAGTTTCTCAGGAGTGGGGGTAGTAGATTTACCTGGACGGAGGAGGTTATTAAATCCAGCCCAGAATTTCTTTGGGTTATTCTGGTGTTTATCCTTGTTAGGTTGAAAGAGTAATAATTTAGTTTTGTTTGGGTTCAGGATTAGATGGGCATTGGCTAACCATGTTTCAACAGAAATGAAAGATTCCTGTGTTTGAGAATGAAGAGCTGATAGAGAAGTGGCAGCACAGATAAGTGTTGAATCATCTGCATACTGTATTATATAACCATGTGGAGTAGCTGTGTGTATTTTATTAGTAAAGAGGGAGAAAATGAGGGGGCCCAAGATAGATCCTTGGGGGACACCAATGGATAAAGGAAGGTGTGGAAATAGGTCATACTGCCATAGAACAGATTGTTGACAGCCAGATAAATAGTTATGAAACCATGCTGCGGCAGATGGTGAGAAGGATAGTTCAGTCAGTGCATCTATTAGTCTGAAATGGGAGACCATATCAAAAGCTTCTGATAAGTCTAGAAAGATGGCAGTTACAAAGTTGTTATTCCTGTGATGGTTTACGATATTAATGTAGGACAAGAGAGCTGTAGGTGTACTATGTGATGGGTGAAACCCGTGTTTGCAAGGTTATTTGTTAATAAGAATTTCATGACCTGGAGAGGAATACACCTTAGAAAGAGGTGAAAGAATAGCAATTGGCCAATAGTTTGTCATTTCTGTGGATGGTCACCCTTTATGAACTGGGATTATATGGGAAATTTTCCACAGTTGATTCAATTGGCTAGACTTAAAATGGCCCAAAAGGGGATTTAGCCTGGTACTGAACTATGAACCTATGAATCTATAATAGAAAAATGAAAAAGAAGTTTAAAATAAACAGAGTAACTATGAATAACTCATAAGTAACTTGTAGATGGAAGTTAGACTGGGAAATACAGTTGTTTACCTTTTTGCCTGTTTACTGCAGTGATGAGGACAAATAACACATCGTAATGAATAATATTGTATGTTCACAAAGCTATGAGTAAAGTAATGGAATGTTGAGCTTTGTAAACATTATAATTGGGCTAAACCAGCTTTGTTACAATATGTAAGAATTCACTAATGATTGATGGGAATATTGGCTCACCACTAGTGTAACATTTTTTTTTTTATTGTTCGTCATGCATGCAGAAAATGCTCTTTATGTTATTTGAAGTAAATGTTGTTAAGTAAAGTACTTATATGCAAACACACACACACACACACACACAACAGAAATATTTAAATTTAAAAGAAGAAAACTAAAAAAATGGCAAACTTATGAAGTGGAATGCATGTCATGAAAATCCTCAATATTCTCTTCTTCCTTCTGAAGTACATTACAGCTTTGGTTGAGGAAATATTTAGTGCCAAGGTAGAGGAGGATATAAATCTGTGGAAGTTTGAGGGGGCAGAAGACACATGCAAAAACTGGAACACCCCAATAGGAAGTACATGAATCATTTGAGACTTTCAGAAACAAGGAAGTCCCAATAAAGACACTGGGAATGGGAAAAGAAAGTAGAGATTTGTAATAGCAAATGAAAACTGAACTAAAATATTTTGAGTTGGAATGTAAATCATATACTGAACCAGATTAGGAGAGAAAGATTCTGTGATTTGCAAAAAAGAGAGGTTGGGCACATGGTAGCACTACTGAAAATGAATTTAACTCAGGAAAAAGAAGACATGCATTTAAATAAATGCGGCTACAAAGTAGATGTAGTTGTGAGCTCCGAATGGGGACAAAAGAGACAGGGAAGGGTGTTGTCTGATTGGTGTAAGACTGCATGGCATTTCCCAGGATGGTGGTTGGGCAGGTTAAAGAACAAGAAAGAGGAAATTAAGTAGACACTTGAGCTAGAAATGAGTGGGGGGGGGGGGGTAGATGATAGCTGGGACAAGTGCAAGGCAGAGACACGGGAGAAAATATAGGCTAATATAAAACAATATTGTTATAAAACAATTTCCAAAGAATTTACATGAATATCATGGGAGTGGTATATGAGTCAGAGGCTGTACAATGACTGGGCACACAAAACGGGGAAGAAATGAAGGATAGAGGAAGACAGATGAATCAAAGAATACAGGAAACAGAAGATGAGATTTTAGAAAAAAAGAGTAGGTCTGGAGAAATTATATTTTACTAATAATACAAAAGGAGTTAAGGACCTTGGCAGTATGCTTGTGACATCAGGCAGTTGGAAGGAGGATATAGAAATGAATGGTCAGGGCTATAATGGAAGTGGTAGGAGAGCGAGAGAGTATTTTGCAAAAAATCAAAAAATGCCACAGTAGCTTGTACAAAGAGGAGGAAATTATACAATGAGAAGAGGAGTGGAGGAGAGGGATGGAAATTGGATGACCAAGTTTCTCAGAACTGATGAAATCAGAAGACAAGGAGTTATCAAAAACAGTAACAATGCAAGTAGTAGTAAATGGAATGCATAGTTTGAAAAAAAAATGAAGCCACCGGGAATGGGTGGGCTATCAACAGAGGTATAGTAGGAAGTCAAATAGTTAGTGGTAAGTATCTGGGAAAATATGTTTAATAAGATAATGTAAGGAGAGGATCCTCTGCCTTCTTAGAGGGAGGCAGTCATGACTGTTATACAGAAAAAGGCTACAGATCCGCTGATTGTATCATAATGCTGACCAGTTTCAGTGTTGAATCATGATTATAAATGCTTTAAGTTAATTTATTCATTTTATTATTTATTTATTTTACATTTGTTGACCGGGAAAGTCTGACTGGGCCAAAGAAAGGCCCATTTTCAGCAGAGGCCCTGGTAGAAAAGCTCCAAAAAAATGTGGTAACAGACTAAACAAGTCAAACAGTAATTACAGTATATAGACTTGATATATACCATTACATAGTACTTGCTAATCACATAGCAGAAATGTACAAGTCGTATAATATTAATTTTAAAACAGGTCATCTGATATAATGCAAACAGCAAGTAAAGTAATTTAGGTAAAAAGTTAATGCAGATATAATGTATGCAAAAAAATTATAGTAAAAGCTACAGTAAAGTCACAACTGAAAAAATGAAAGAGGAAGAAAAGAATTTGAAGGAGTTAAGAGATAAAGATAACATTTCAAAGAGTGAGGAGAGAGAAAGTTATCCAGGGGTGATACAGGAACAGAGCCAATTATTGTTTAGATGGTCTTTAAGAAGGAGTTTGAATGTGGTGGTAGTAGGGGTATTTAGTATATGTTGGAGAATACAGTTCCATATTTTTGCAATTTGCTTTCCAAATGAGGAGTCTCCAAAAGAGTTGTTGAATATCTTAACTTTTAGCAGTAATTTATTGGTTGAGCAGAAAGTACGGGTGGTGTTATAAGGTTGAACCAGGTTCTTTAGAGCTGGACAATTATTGGGTTGATGTAGGCTGTTATGAGCAATTATGAGTTGGTTTTGTAGCTCAAGCCAGTGTAACATTTTCAGAGCTACACAGTGATGAGTTCTATTTGAAGGCCAGCAGCAAATCAAGCTAGTTTATGGTAGCAAACCTCTAATTTGGATAGATCAGATTTTCTAAGATTAGTGAAACTAGGGGAGGCATATAATAATGTGGATAGAAGGTGTGATCTGGCAATGGCCTGTGTGGTGGAATGGGTGAGGCAACCTTTTGACCTGTACAGGTAGCTGAGCTTAATATGAACCTTTTTTTATGGTAAGGGCTATGTGCTTGTCATAGTTTAGGGAGCAATCTATTGTGACACCAAAGCAACTTACCACTGTCTACTGGTTTAATAATAGTGCTGTTGAAGGAGAGTATGTGAGTTGGGATAGTGAGATCTGTGGATTTTTTACTTGAACATATCATTAGTTTTGTCATGTTAGGGTTTAGAATGAGTTGTCTTTCTCTGAGGAAATGCGCAATATCTGAAAAAAGCATTCTGGGTTTTAGGTAGGAGTTCAGGCATGGAGGGGGCTTTACAGATGACAGTAGAATCATCCATGTACTGTACAATAGTAGCTTGTGTAGATGCAGAACTAAGATTGTTTGTAAAGATAGAAAAGAGTAGAGGGCCAAGAATAGAGCCTTGTGGGACACCTACAGTAACAGGTATAAAGGTAAAGATTTCATCTTTCCATGTAGCAGCATGTTGGCAGCTAGATAGATAGCTGTGAAACCAATAGATCGATGATAGTAAAAGATGGATAGATAACAGAGCTTGAAGAAGCTTTTGATGGGATACAGTGTCAAATGCTTTTGACATATCCAAGAAAATGGTAAAGACAGGGTTGTTATTATTTCTACGGTGGTTGATGGTGTCAGAAAAACTTAAAAGGGCTGCTGTGGTACTATGTATTGGTCTAAAACCATGTTGGGATATAGAGATGATGTTATTTTGTACTAGATGGGTTAGTAGTTGAGAATGTATGCACTTTTCAAGAATTTTGGTAAGGGGGAAAGTATGGCAATGGGTCTGTGGTTGAAAACTTTGGTGGATGGGACACCCTTATGTGGAGGAATAATATAGGAAAGTTTCCAGAGTACTGGAACATGTTGTTCAGTAATGGAACAATTAATAAGTAAGGAGACTGAACATAAGATAGAACCAGCTGCAAGTTTAATAAATTCACTTGGGAGTTGATCTACTACAAGTCTGGTGGGTTTTAGTTGAAGAAGGAGTTGTTTAATGTTGGAGTTTGAACAGGATGAAATGAGAAGGAATCAGATTGATGGTTAGAAGTTGTGGGATTTAATAGAGGGGTACTGTTATTATTGTTTACTAAGGCCGGAATGGAGTTTATAAAATGAGAGCTGAATTGGGCTGCTATGCTAATGTTAGAACTAAGGATTGTAGGTGAAGGAGAAGTAATTTGACCAGGAGAGTTGTTTAATGGAATGCCAGAATGTCTGAGGGTTTTTTATATGTCTTTGTTGGATCAGGGTGTAGTAGGATTTTTTATCTAAATTAATATACTTTTTGATTAGGTTTCATAGTTTTCAGAAGTTGTGAAGGGAAGCATGGGTTTTAGATGACTGATTGTTTAGCCATGCTCTGGCTCTCTGTTTCATTATGGTTATGGTGTCTTTAGATATCTAATGAGTAAGTGTGGATTTGCAGTGTAGTTTTCTAACAGGGGCCAGCATGTTTAGGAAGTTTAAGAATGAGTAGTTGAAGTAGTCAACAGCCTGATCAAGAGGATGCTGTCTTAAGGAGGACCAGTTGTGATGCTTTAAGAGGGTATTAAAGGTATCTAAGGAGAAGTATCTTTGGTAAGAATGTGCTATAGATGGTGGTTTTAGTCAAGTGAATTTGGTGCCTAATTAGATAGGTAGGGGAATGTTCACTACAGGAATCTGGGAGGCAGCCAAACTGTGAGCATAAGTTTGGGAAATTAGAGAGAATCCAGTCTAGTATGGAATGTTTATTATTGTGTTTGTCAACCCTTGTAGGTGTGGAGATAAGTTGAGAGAATCCGAAGAGGTTGATA